>NC_092312.1:70492988-70794238 GCF_036785885.1 Coffea arabica | reverse complement strand
GCCCTTACATAATAGTTCTAAAATAATGCTATTCTTTTAATCCGAATATGAAACATCTTATTAGAAAAAACACAAAGTCACATGATTTAAAAAAAAAATAAAAATAAAAGATGGTATAATACCAAAGAGTTGAAAAATTATATTGTGGAGAAAAAAAGCATTCAAAGATTCCTAAAACTTCTGCATAAGTTTAAATTCTTCCTAAAACTTAAAATCTTAAATTCTTTAAATTCTTCCTAAAAAAAGAATTTAAAGATTCCTAAAGCTTTTGCATAAGTTTTCCATCGCTTATCTTTCTTCTTTCAAATTGTAAATAGATTAGTTTTGATAATTTTCATTTATCTTGCAGTTTTCACAAGTCAATAAAATGCTATTTGATAATTTTATGCCACATTCATACCTTGCTTTGTATTTTGTTTGAATTCAACATTTTTAAAAAATAAAAATTCTCTATATATTTTTTAATACATTTTTATTTGTAATCATTTTTTATATCATATGAAACACATTAAAAAGGTCTATAATAAAAAAAAAATATAAGCACTATTTTTTCAGTCCAAATGCGCTAATTAATTTTATTTTCTTTAAAATAAGTATTGCTATATGCATTGAGATAATTTCGTTAAGTTGCTTAGAATTTTGTTTTTTTGTGAATTATCTAATTCGTTTTAGCGCTAAAAGATCGAAATACATAGTGTAATTGTGTTTAGACACATTTAACAACTATTAAAGAAATAGGTATTTATTATGTTACAATTATTACGCTTGTTTAAGAATTAGTTAGAGACATTTTGGTAATGAAAAATATAACTTTATTTCAACCCGATCAAAAAGTTAATCACAAAGTATAAAGTGTATATATTTGGAGTTTAGGCGAGGGCAAAGTGTTACAAGGACCCAAATTCAAGGAGGCAAATTATAATTAACCCTTAAAATAATACTACCATGGTTCACCCAAAGGATAAAATGGAGCCGCTACCCGATGAAAACCTTCATTATTATTAACCATATAGACTAAGGGCGAAGCCACGGGATCCACGTCGGACGTGGTCGTCCTCCGCGTGGTGAGAGGAGATTGGCTCGATGGTGACGTGGCATTAGGGGATTGGCGACGATTTTGCCTTCGTTGCAAGTGAATTTTTGTTTGTGTGGTCGTTGCACTTCATCCTTCCTTCCGTCCCAGGCTTGCTTCTGTCTCTTTCCTTGCCACTGTTTAGCTCTACTGTGGTTTTCTGCAGGCGATTGGTTGAGGTCCCACTCATCAGACTCTTCTCTACCGGCTCCAACCAAGTCCCCTTTTGCTCCACATGACCTTTTTTTCTCTTTCTTTCATTCTTTCTTTCGTGCCTTGGTCTTCAGACTCTTCACTGGAAAGCTCCACCAACCCCAACCACTCCAGCCATCCTCTCCCCTTTGTTTCTCCATTTCCTTTTTTAATCAATCAATCATCTATGCCTTTTGCTAGAAGCGATGGACTTGAGATGACCACTCAGTCCTATCCATTCTTTAGCCTTTCTCTGTCATACATTACCCATTGTGCATTCCCGAAGTTGTGGTCAATATGAGATATGTGAAGAGATCCCCATCAAATTCAACTTTCCTATTCTCTTCTCTTCTTCCATCTCCCTTTTGTTACGGGAGAATAGATGGTGAAAAAATCAGTTGAGCAGAAAAAAATGTTTTGATTAAAATAAAATAAAGGAAAGAGGAAAAAGTGTTGATTCTTCTAATTCCTCCACTTTCTTATGCCCGAGTTCTTTTGTACATTTTTTTGCTTTCTGAAGAAACCGTGTTGTGGGTTTTTTTTGTTTTTTCCCAATAGAGCGAGGGATCAATGATAAAGGAGCCATCTTTTTCAGGTTTGAGGTTATGTTTAAGAGTTTTTATCAATGATTTTTTAAATCAATAGCCTATTGTTGTTTTTTTGCTTGAACTATTTTTATTTATCGGTAGCCTTCTTGATTTTCAAGTTTAGAAGAGATTTTTGCAGTTTTTCGGGACAAAAAACAGCTTGGATGAGTTTTCAGGAAAATTGCCTCGGCGAGTTTCTTGCTACAGATTTATGTGTTTTGGACTATTATTATCTAAGCGCTTTTGCTTCGTTGTCTTTTTTTTAATGCTGTTTTAGACATTTATTTTTTAGGAGTTTGGCTTATAGTTTAGAGTAATTTCTGTGTCTTGTAGTTTTGTTACATCTCTACTTGCTTCAGTTTTGTTCTTGACATGTGCAGGTGCTGGCTAATATGAGGAGAGAATGTGGGCTGAATAATGTGACATGCAAAGTATGGAATGATTTTTTATTTGATAGTAGTAGATTTTAACTCGCTAGCTTATATGATGCATCTTCAGTTCTTCACAGATAAATGATGCATTGCATACTTAGTTTCTGAAGCCACGTTTGACTAGAGCCCAATAAACTTATAATTGGTCATATTTATATGTATTGCAAGGTGCTGGGACTTACATGGCGTGTTTGGGATGAACAGATATTCACCGTGTGCCCAAATATTATCCTTGGAGCTGATGTCCTATATGAAACAAGTAGTAGGTTTGTCCCTGTTTTTCTCTTCCCAATATGGTGACTTTTTTGGTTTTGTTTCACATATCACTTAACTGGAAAGATGTTTTTACCACGCATGCACTTTGAAGCATTTGATTATCTTTTTCCTACTGTGGCATTTTTGCTCCAAAATTCTCCCTCTTCGGTTTTTATAACAGCTTACCACAACAGAAGATGGTTATGGATTTTCAATTCCTGATTTTTTCTTGGCTAAAGGACATTTGGTACCGCGCTTGGGTGTATCACAGGTTTATGTTAATTTTTTATTCCTCTTTTTACTGTAAACAGTGGGCATCACCTGATTGAGTTCTTGATGGTTAAATGGGGATTGAAGTGCATGAAGCTTCTAGATGGGTTTTCATTCATGCCAGCTGACAAGGCATCTGGATTAAGTGGGAATACACAGTTGGTAGACATATTTTGGGATAATAACAAACTAAGTTAGCATATGGTCGTGATGCTTATTGAGAAAAATGGTAAGATGCGATATATTTTTTTTCTTTGTTCTTTCTCTTTCTCTCTCTCTCTCTTTTTTTTTTGCCTTCTTGAATGACTATTAAAATACATGGGTTAGGGATGACATTAACATGTTACACTATCTGTTCCCCCCTTGTTTTTATTTATTGCTTCACTTCTGGAATTAAACTAAGCTTGATGCTGAATTGAACTGTGGACCATAAGCAATTGTTCTGGTTTTTGTAATTTTTTTATGTCCTGTAACAAGACCACTGCAATCCTGTATTGCATATTCTTTCTGTTTGTTTCTACTTCTGCATTTCCTCATTCTTATGGTTTTTATTGCTGAAGCATTTCCTCAATTTCGAACAGTCTTTTAGAGAAATGGTTGCAATGTGCTTGGTGAAAGCCTTAAAAAAGAGGCCAACTGCAGAGAAACTGTTGAAACATTCCTTTTTCAAGAATGCAAAGCCTCCAGAGCTTTCTGTGAAAAAACCCTCTACTGACATACCTCCGTTGTGGAATCGTGTCAAGGCAAATTTGAGTGTATGTCATTTTAATGGTACTATTATGGAACTGCTAACCATCATTTTATTTTCTAATGGTTTACCTACTAAAAATTGCAGCTTAAGGATGCCGCAGAACTAGCTTTGAAGAAAATGCCTTCAGCTGAATAGGAAGCATTGTCACAGGTCTGGGGCATCAGAAGAATTTACTGGCTGTTTGATCTTTTTCATTCTGAGTTGTCAAAGCTCTTTTACTCTTTGAAAGGGATTTCTACATTTAAAACAGTGTTATTTTTTCAGGCAAAAATAACAAAAGATGCAAATATTTAACTGCTGACCTCCTATTTTCTTAACATCTTTTTTCTGTCTTCTTTTTTTCCTTTTAGGTTTCTTATTAGTTTGCTTTCATGTGTTGTAGGTGCAAGTTTGGAGATTTTGTCTTGGATCACTAACTTTGCATCATTTTTTTTCGTTTTTATTGTTTAGTTCTATGTTTAGCTTCTTTGTTACATGTGTTGTGCTGCTTTGGTTTCTTGCTCTTCACATTATCCTCAGCATCCTCTTGCCTACTGCTACTGTTCCTTCAAAAAACAGGTATTCGTTCTTTACCTCCTTTTTTTTTCTTCTTATTTTTCCTCCAGTGACATGTTATAGCTGTGATAGTTGATGTGAAACATTTTTTCTGATTCTCTTTTATCCTGCATGCTACTTCACGTTTATCCTACAGGGTGGTTTACATGTCTTGCATTTCATTTTTTTCCTGCTTCCTAAGATTTGATGGAACTATATATATGGGCAAACATAGAGAATGGAAAGAAATGAACTTTATCTGTGATGCCTTCTTCAGATGAAGATGCGTCAGAAAAATTCTGAATTGAGAAGACATGACTATAGAGTTCCAGTTTAAATGATAAAATTAGTGAAATTGATTCATGTATACAACAAGGGAATATGCTTATTATACACTAAGGGAAAAGTTGTTTTAAATCTTGATTCAGTCCACAATAAGGGAAAGCTGCAGACAGTAAGCAAAATAGGTTTAAAGTTCGTCCTCAATTTTGTTTTGAACTTGGTATATTTTTTTTCCCCATATGTTTTTTACCTCAAGTATACATAATTTGATTTTAGTGAACTCTAGACAAAGATTAATACGGCACAAGTATCATCATCGATGAACCAAATTTTGTTCAAAACTTACCTGAAGGTGTGTGCTTCTATCAAGTAGTTACCAAACAAAACAACTATAAATTTGTAAGTTTGGGGTATTTTTCATTTCATTCTTACCATTCATATTATATCACGTTCATAATTTTCTCTAAACAACAACAGAAAGTTCCAAGATTTGTTGGATACTTCATACATAGTGACCTGACGCCTTCAATTACTTCGAGAACTGGAAGGAAAACAATGACAATTGCAATGCGTGAGAGGCAGTTTGCAGATAGCTGGGATATCTTTCTGATTGAGCATCAATTGTAGCCTGGAGAAACATTAGTCTCTGTTCGTGATAAAAGAAGTTCCACCTACACTTTCCTCACCTTTGATAAGGATGGTGTAGATGGTCAATTCCCATGGTATAACATGTTCTAACTGTACTCCATAATAGGAATACAACAACTTTGATGTATCTAAGTAAATATCTTCCTCGGATTGTGTTTGTTATTCTTTACCAATTGATATAAGCATTGCATTTTCGATGTATTTGTTTGTTTCTTTTCAATGTACTCTACGAGGCTTGCTAAATAAGACGTTCTTGCTTTCTAAGGCATATCATTGGTCCATTGCAACTTAAAACTTATCTAATGCATAACATTTGTATGCTGTAATCAGGTTGACGTTTTCTTTTCATTTGGAAAACTCCAACCTTTAGTGTCAACATTTTATATATATTATTTGTCGATGCCATTAAATCTTGGGCATGCTCAAACTTTAGTGTCAACTTGAATAATTTACGTAGATTATATGAACTCTTATATTGTTCACTTCTTTTCTTTTATCGAATTATTCTAAATTTCACTTTCACGTCGATTGAGATCATCTACCTTAATTTGAAATGCTCAAATATACAAGAAATGTGCCAAGCGACCTTTTCAAACAACTATTTATGTTTAATCTTGTCCATAGTTAGCTTATATGCAGTCTACAACTATTTCTCATTCTCACTTGCAAAATTATATATTCCGCTTGACAAGCTCCTTTTGTATTTAACACTGTAACTATATATTTGGGCATAATTATCCATCCACCGCGCATCCGCGCGGTGTCCCCGACCGTCCCTGCACGGTTCATGGTCCAGATTGGACCATGAAAAAATGTGCGGCTCAGATAACAAATGGTAACTCGATTTTCGCGTCAAGTGTGGGACCCACCACTATGTGTTGTGAAAATACAATCTGTGGAAAAAAAATTACACGGTGAACAAAAGAAGTTACGCGCTGTTGATGAAGAGGGAATTTGCCAGGGACGGTTGCACCTGCAACCGTCCCTGCCCCGAGTCCATATATATAAGCCTCTGACTTCCGTACAAACGTTCATGATATTCAGTGAAACGTTAGATTTTGCTTTAAAAAAAAATGAGATGGGATTGAGATGCAATGCACTAAAATCGAAATTTAGGGTACCAATTTACCAATAAATATCTCAAAATTGAGGGGAAAATGTCTGATGCGTTCCGCTTGCTGTTAAACGACTTTCCCGTATCTTCTCAATAAAATTTTCCCAAGGACTGAGCCATGACTTTCAACTCAGCTTCTCGAAAACTTTTTCAGTGCAAAATTTGCCCCTCTAACAATCATCTTTCTGGCCATTTTCATTTTTGACCTTAACTAGATGACTTGAATAACAATGAAGGTTTCGAGCCAAATTAGCATTTTGTCACTGAAACATAAATGTTCAGGGACCATAAATACACGTTTGGGACTCAAATGAGATCATTAATATACTCAAGGAACTATTCTGCTAGCCACATCTGCCTGATTCTTAATCGCATAAACCCCCATGATCATAATTTATACACTGCTAGCTATATACATCCAGACCAATTTTAGCTACAGATATTTACAACTTATTCAGTCTCGGCAAGAAATTTCAAATGATTATTTTTACAAATACCAACCATGCTCACACAAGAAAAGGTGCCAGAAAATCTCTCTGTTTTTAACTTCAGAAACTTTCTACTGGCTTGAGGAAATTGTGATGTTCTAGCTGGGTCATTTCTCCACCTGTCACTGGATCAAACTCACATCTATAGAAACTGCATTTGCAAGAATGTCCACATGGTTAGTTCTGAAGACCAGCTGATTCAAACGAAAACCAGGATCAAAAAGGGAGCAAACAATCTCTAAAATATTCAGTGAAATTCACAAGACCGTCGCATGCTACAATTGAAGAGTCTTTCACACCAAGGGAGAGGGAGAAACCTCTGTATAGCCACAAGGAGGCAATCGTAAGAATAAAAGCATTCTATATCGTGTCTTGTGTATATCCTTTGACTGCTAATTTTATCTTATCTACCATAAAACACAACACCTAGCTATTCCAGAAAACAGATTTCACAGATAAACATAGATATAATCAATCAGGCAAGATGACCTGAATTGCATCAAAGACTTCCGTAAAGGACAATATGCTTAATAGCATCAGAAAACACATTAATGATCAGAGAGAAGTCATAGAGTATTCTCAATTATAAACCATACAAAAGATCAGGCAAATTTATGAAAGTTAAGACCGAAACATGGACTTGGCTCTAAAACAAAATAAGGCTGCCATGTATACCAATTAAAATGCTTGCAACACAAATAATTTAACAAGCAACTATCTGTCTGCAGTTGTAGCCGTAATAGATCCTAAATATCAGGATATCCTGTCTAAGTTGCTGCAGAACCTGTAACTTTTACCTTTGATGTGGTGCAATAGTATGATACTTTTATTTGATTATCTCGGTTGACCATACCATGCTAAGGAACTTAAAAGGTTAATAATGCTACAAGAACCAGATAATGACGACGTCCAAAAAAGGCTATTAACCAAACAGACCTAATTTATATGGTTTTACAAACTCATATAATGAAAAAGCATAATCATACCTTCCATCCATGCCAAGGATTACAACAGTGTTCTTCTGGTGGCCAAAAGCAACAATGTGCTGTAAGCCTTCCGCCAACCTAAATTGAGCCACTGACCACTCAGAACTGAAATACTTTGGTAAAACTCCTGCGAAATAAGACCCAAGAGATGTAAGTCAACGAATCATAACCTTCTTTATTTTGTCTGCAACACTATTGTGCCTTTGCTTCACAACACTTACTATAGAAGTCCTGGAATTGAACAGGAACTTGGTAACTATGGCCCAGATTAGAATTTTATTAAGGCATGGGTCTTATTTGCCACTGTCAGATGGCAAGGAAAATAGTCTTCAGTTAAGAACAATTGGCCTGATCAAATAGAGTCAAAACTTGACAGAACTCTGGTTGTTTAATTATTTAAAGTTGGATATGGCAGTGAACATATACTCCGACAAGATTTAATAGCGGAAGAAAAAACATTAGGAAAATTCAGCACAATAAAGATGCTTATAAAAGTTCTGATAACATTTTTTTCTGCCACCCTTCAATAACTGAAACTAAATGAGCAAAGGTTAGTCCATTAGCAACAATGCAATGTGACCTTATCTTGGACAGAGATGTGTTTTTATTTTCCTTTCATAGGAAGTACCAACAAAAACAAAAAGACATGCAGCCAATGCTTCTAATAGTAATACAATGGTATCAGCCTGTCTTTGAGAGCTCTTTTGATCTATATAAATTGCCTATCCTTCTTCCAGATTCAAGATCAAAAGTATCCTAAAGGCCCGAAAGACTTCAATCATAATAAAGAGTGGAAATTTGTTACACTTAGGGTCTGTTTGGTTGGAAGTAAAATGTTTTCCTTGGGAAAATATTTTCCGTGGAAGTAATTTTCCATGAAAATCATTTCCCTTTCATCATTTTCAGGTGTTTGGTTAGCTTATTGAAAATATTTTCTTACTTCATTTTTCTGGTGTTTGTTTAACTTTTGAAATATTTTCACTTTTATCTCTATCTTTACTTTCTACACATTATAACTACATACTTCTTCCCATGCAAAATAAGAAAATTTATCTCATTGTTTAACTTTAAAAAATCTTGGAGAAATGTATATATGAATAAAAAATATCTCCTTAAGCAATAAACAAATTGCTGGCCATTTAGTGTCAAATATCAATCACATGCAATGCTTATTGTGACATATATCTTGCACTCTCACTGCTGAAAGTTTCTCTAGAAAAAAATGTCTCTATTATACATAATTAATTACTAGCATAGGATGAGCAGGATGAGGTTTTATTTTTTTATTTTGAATATATTAGGGGGAGGGTTGGGTTGGGTTGGGTGGTACGGGGGAGGGAATGTAAGGAAGAGGTCTTGGGTTCGAGTTCTCCTGTTTACACTAAAAAAAAAAAAGAACATACTACAAGATGTTTTCAGTAAGTTTGGAACATACTACAGGCCGGATGCATGCATTTCGGAAAACAACTTCAGTAAGTTTGGAAGGGAAGTTGTTTTCCATAAGATGAGTGAAAATATTTTACATAGGAAAATGTTTTCAGTAACTTTTGTGCAACCAAACACGGGAAATTAGGAAAATATTTTCCTGAAAAACATTTTCACCCGAAACAAACGGACCCTTAATGGTTTCTTCGACTAGAGGCATGTACTCTGCTAAATTACTGATGATTCTTATAATTTTCTCAACAACTTTCCCTGATGCTATCATTCACAAAATTTAGAAGGAAGAGTTTACTACCTTTTATGAAGGAGAGATGTGAAACTGCAGTTGGAGATGCATTGTTTGGTTCCGCTGCTCCACGTGATCTATCACTTCCTAAAGATCCAGAATCAACCTTTAGGCTAAAGACATGTACAGTTCCTTTATCACTTGACACAGCTAGCCACTGGGCAGACGAAGAAAAAGCAAGGCTGTAAATCTCTGCTCTGTCCGCTCCTCTCCTCACCTGAATTTGAGTAAGCGCACAAAGTTAAAGCTTAAGAACAAAGAATCAATAAGGAAAGGGTTGAGTGTCTATGAACTGGCCATGTTAATTGAATAGTAATTAGAAAAGCCCTTATATCGAATACAGCAAAAACCAAGTTCACTCCTTGGCTTGTCTTTTAACTATGATACATTATCCTCCCATCAAATACTTTCCCACTAATTGGATGCAAATGACCCCATTCTTACAGGCACAAGTTTCACCATTCTTGATTATAAATTTCAAACAAGATATCAAATAATCTAGTATCATTTTTACTTAAAACTGAGAGGAACAAGTGCAAAGGTATAAATTTTTATTTCATGCTATAAACTCCGATATTTAACCATCCAAGCAGTTAATTCCGCCAAGCAACAAGTGATGGAACAGTAAATGACAATGCAAGCGTGCATGAGAAACATCTGCTATTCTCTGTCAAGAATGGTCAAAGTCAATAATTCAACAATTATTCATCAGGTAAACCCTCCTTCCTTTAGGGCAGCCACTCAAACAATCTTAACAGTTGTAACCATGAAGCTCCATCTTGGTCTACATATTTGATACCCTAAGACATTTATGATCACTGTGCTAGTTTTCGCCTAGTCAAAGTGGTAGGCCAAATCTGCTGTAGAGTATCAACCCAAAATTCCCCATATCTGAGAATGAATTATCTCCTATTTGGAAGTCTCTGAGCTCCTAAAGGTACAGGATGTAAAAAAAAAAAACTTTGCCACGTATATGCACCATATGAGTTACTTCAGATTGTAACATAATGATATGATTGATGATATCAGGTTGCTTACTTTCTGTTTTACACGAATATTAATCAGGAATACCCTGGCATTCCCACTTAAGGCCAGAAAAGACTGTACTGTATCTATACCTGAATGAACTCTTCACTATTCATGCATAGAGACGATTTCACATGAAACTGCAACTCATAGACAAACAAACACACCAAAAACCTGTTATCAACTTCTAGCCAAGCTGGTAAACGCTCTGAAATGCCTCTATAGGCTTCTGGATCAATTAGCCGAAAAACCTTTAGCATCTTTAAGTATCAAGTCAATCTTAGAAAGAAAAACAATTTCTGGATTCTAATACCACAAACTAAGCTACCTGGGATGATATCTTTCCATATCTAAGATGTGTTTGCGCAAGGCCACTGTCTTGTATCAAGCTACTAACTTTTGTCAAGACTACTTTTACAAACTGCCTAGAGAAGAATGGATTAGTTACTCAATCATTTGAGCTTTAAATGGCTACATGCAAATCCAGTTAGCACTATTCAAACCCCAAGACAAAAAACAAGTTCATAAATATACCTCCTGAAGCAGTGATCCATCTAGAGTATTGAAAACTCGGACTAAAGTCCCCTTACTACTCGAGGTAGCAAGCAACCTCCCATCATTAGTGAGCGCAAAACACGCTATTCTGGAGTCATGAGCGACTATAAATTTCGTCCTCTTTGAGGCGTAATGCTCCACTCTAACCTGTCCCTTTTGCAAACCGGGACAAACCAGCACCATTGACCCAGAAACATGAGAAACCTCACAAAGCCCTTTTGGATTCATCACAGTCTCAATCTGATGTATCAGCTTCAAGTCCGCAAAGTTGTAAACAAATATCTTCTGCAATAAAACCACCACAATTCGATCCCGTCTCAGCCGAACAGACTTAACCTCTGATCGAAACGATAATTCTCCAATACACCGAGCTTGGTGATCATCCCAGATCATTACTTTATTCAATGGGTACTGGGGGTCAGGCCCGCCACCAACCAGTGCTAAAATATTACACCTGAAGAGCATCTGAACAACCCCAATTCCACCTCCTACCACAGCAGAGGCAGTGGAGGAGGAGGACGAGGAGAAGTCCCGGCGGAAGATTTCCCGAAAAGGGTCGCAATTGTAGATGCGGAAGCCCGAGGTGGTGCCGGCGGCAAAGCAGCCGTGGTCTTGATTGAAGGAGAGGTGGAGCAGAGTTGGGGGAGGCAATGATTGGGCTGCGGAGGCGGTGGTGGTGGAGTTGGGTGTAGTAGGGTTAGGGTTTTGGGGCGTTTGAATTGTGGTGGCGGTGGAAGCCGTGTAGATGTCGGAGAAGTCCGAGACGGATGAGGCAATTGAGGAGGAATCCTCCTCCTCCTCCTCGTGGCCGCGGTCGTGGGAGGAGGAGGATGGCGGTGGAGGAGGAGCTGGAGGGGGGTTTGGTGGGGCCATATTGGAGGGGCTGGGAGCAGGAGGTGGCGTGGGGAGAAGCCAAGGAGAGGAGGAAGAGACGGCGGAGGTCATTGATCGAATGATTGAGAAAAAGGCGAATCGGAGGTTTCTTAACGAGTTTGGGGTGGGAATTGGGACCCCTCCTCTCTTCGTGGGAGGAAGCAGAGACCAGCTCAGGAGTTCGAAGTAAAGAAGGAAAATAAAATCAACAAAAAAATGGTGGAACTAGGACAACTGGACAAGTGGAGTGTGCTAAACTAATTCCTTAATTTGGAAACAAGTAATAGTAGTAATTACTTAATTTAGTACTAAATCTTGTCTAATTTGGGAATGGGAAAATTGCGTAATTACGGATTCAAAGCTAAATAAATTCTCTATTTCGTAAGAGAAAATATGATACATTTTGTTAATTGTAAGTGACGTGAATTTAATGCTTTGTTAAAACAGAATTTTGTAAGTGATTAAGTGTAATATTTTGTTAAGGAAAAAAACATAAAATACGATGACAACTAAGCATATTAAGTGATGAAGATAAAGAGGAAAATGCTCCACTTTATAACCATCTCCGATTTTTTTTTTTTTTTTTTCACTCTTTCGCAGATGAAGTTAGTCTTATACGACTCATATTATATGCTTTGGAGTCTAGTGTTGATATTTCACTTCGTATATTAATGCTGGGTTGTTAATTGTTAAGGCCATATGATTTAAATGTCTAGTAAGCAAGTTTGCTCAAATCTATATATATATATATATATATATATATGAAAGTAACTATTTTAATCACAGTGTTTCTCACTCTTACGTGGCATGCCTAATTGAAGAGAATTAACGGGTTGTGGCTCACTTGGATTTTACCCATATTGAATATTATATTATATATGTTTAAAATTATACCTAATTTTAAAAATAACTAATCTTATCTTAATGATATCTAAAATAACTTTTAAAAAATAACTAATCTTATCTTAATCATATCTGCTTTCTATCAAATTATTACATAGAACTATAGTAAAGCACTTTTCAAATTACAGTTATTAAAATCTTACATATTTCATAAATTACTTCCTTTCATCACCATATTGTTGATTAGTATTTATATTTCTCATCATCTCTTCCCTTAATTTTGAATTAACTTAGTGTAAACAAGAGAATTAATTATTATACTGACAGAATTACCAACATTGTTGGCAACTAAATATTTATTGATGGAAAAAAAGAATTGCTGGATCTTTTCTGCTTAATTAAATATGAATATATAGTTCGAGGTTTATGGTCATTATAAAAATTTAAATTATCTAAACGAATATTTATAGAAAAAAGAATATCTACCAAGTTTTTGTTATGGGATACATTATTTAATATATACTATCATATTATAGTGAAAGTATGTAAACAAATTTTTAAAAATTAGTAAATAATTGAACATTTAGAATACGTTAATTTTTTAAAGTTACTATGAATGGACATATAGGATTGTTGTTAATTTTTGTATTTAAATTATTCATATTTGTATAAATTCACAATAAATAAACAAAATTGTGCTAAGATACGGGCAAAATTCTAGTGTTAATTGATAAGTGGAGTTTTTGAAGAATATGATGGTCTATTTAATGACTTGGTTAGCTAGTTTTTTTTTTTCACAAGGGTTTCTGATAGTTCAAACTTCAAAATGAAGTGATAAATCTCCTTGGTACTGTTTGAGCAAGTAGTCAAGCACATTTGCCCTTAAAACTATTTTCTATCCTTTTCACAAAAGAAAGAAAAAACTCAATATTTTTTTTTACCTATTTTAGAGCAAGGTAACAACATTTTTTTTTGTCATAAATTGGGTCACTTGTGCTTTGACCATGCCTATAAAGAAAATTCATTTGGAAAATCTTAAGAATTTTGTAGCTTTTGGTAGCCCAAGAAAGTTTGATAGGAAATTGTGTTAGATTTTTTTTTTTTTTGTTGTCCCTTCCTTAAGCATGTATTTCTTGTAAAAAGTTAAATAATAATTATCTAAAATCAGCCTATTGAGGGGTGTTTTTGTTATTTAAGTTGAAATATTCTACATATTCTCCGTCATTTCTAAGGGTGTTTCTGTTATTAAAGTTATAGTAATATTCTGCATATTCTCTATACCTCCTGATTGTAATGATTATTGTCTGTGACTGATAGTATGAACTATCAAGTGGTTTTTTTTTTTTTAAACGGAGAAATTTGGACTTATATAATTGTGGAATTTCTTGTTGGACCGAACTCCTCTTTGTCCTCTTTTGTCCTTGGACAATTTCTCTGGCACTGAAGTGATTGTTGATGTTATTTTACAGTAGGTTACTATTCCTTTGGGCTTGCGCTTAAGGGTGCAATTTTACGATATCTTACATTTTTCTCTTTCCCCTTGTTTTTTTTGTGTTTTTTCCCCTTTTTATCTTGTTGCTTTTTCTAATGAATATAGACATTTTTTGGAAAGCAAAAAGAATATAAAGATTAAGCGAACGCAATGTAGGTTGTGATGGAAGATGATGAGGAGGAGAGAGCTGGAAAGAGTTGTTAAGAGTCTTTTCGACTATCAAGTTTAGAATTCGAACTTATGCCTAACGGTTGGAGGTGGAAAGAATCTGGAGAGAGACGGAAAGATTGAAAAAAAAAAAAAGAATATTACTGATGAGCAAATTACTTTGTGTGATCTATATTTTCTGCAGATGACAACAGATTCTTCAAGACAACATGATATATAAGCAAGCTGCTCCTCTAATCTTTCTTTTTGTACTAACTATAAAATGTCTACTAGGAGACTCAAACCTAATTTGTTTCGTTCTTAGTACTAGCAAATAACTAGAAATCCTTGCACATTGAGGTTTCATTCATATTTGCTCAAACAATACTGGTTAAAAAAACATATGGAACATAAAAATACACAAACTTGATTCAAAAAAAAAAAAAACTCCTTTCATAGAATTCCTTTGTCAATTGGTGTTGTCCTTTGTAGATCGTATACGAAGACAAGGCAATTGATAGTTGAGAAAAATTGACTTGTGCATTAGTGCTAATGGAAGAAGTTATTAAAAAAAAAATTTCCACAAAAATTACAATTGAAAAAGAAAGAAAGAAAGAAAGAAACTCATGGTTGCTATTGCAATACTTGGCATCATACAAGAAGACCAGAAATTCTAAGAAGATAAGTAAAAAGAATTGGTTTGTTGAACTTACCCTAACAAATTGTACTGTTTAAGGTACACAACAAACTTTCAAGTGGCATAAACTTCTCAACCTATTATACTCATTCTCCCAATTAGATCAACTTAAAGGGAATGGAAAAGGGCTTCTTCGTCAAGAATATCTTAAACATAACAATAATTTTTTGTAGAGTTTGTCTTCCTTAGAAAATTGAAGAACATCCATTCTCAACTGGGCAAATATGGTGCTGAAGGCGTAATACTGGATCCAGAACTACGGCCATTCACTAGTGAATTTGGCAATGAATCAATAGGGCTTGTTGCAAAAAAATATTCATCATCTTCCATGGCAATATATGGTGCTGAAGGTGTAGGATCAGTCCATTGCACCGGGGCAGATGACAAAATAGTATCGTTTCTTGAATTTTGATCCATCTTCTGGTGATCATAACTCTGATCACTCTTCTGTCTCTGATCGATATAAGTAGTTTCATTGCCATTGTCACAGCAAAACATGTACGAGAAATACAACACACCATGAAGTCTTCCAGAATTCCTAGAATTGATGGTATGAGCAACATTGGTAGGGAACTTTTGGGTTTTACTAGAGTCATATAATTCTTTTACCGAAAGGGTAAGAACACCAACAGTTTTGTCACCACGAAAATTTCGACTACACTTCAGTTGGAACAAAAGCATGAGATTGTCTTTCTGCAACTTTGATTCATCAACTTGAAACTTCATTGGAAACCACCAAAAGGGATGCGACCCGCTGTGTTCATCAACCTTTGTTTTCTTCTGCTTTGAGGTGGAAGGATCGTCGTCTCCTAGAAGGGATACAGTTGCGTAAAGATGCATTCTGGAGAAAAGATTGACATTCTTGGAAACTTCTGCTGATTTTACTATGATTTCTAAGGGTATGTAGCCCATGTTTTCTTGGATGAATTGAGGAGAGAAGACTCCTAGAAATCGAGAGGAAACTAGGGTGCAAAAGAAGCATTATACAGTGAGGATTAATTGACCATGTTGAAGTTGATAAAGAAAAGGAGTACAAATAGATTAGAATTAGACATGGAGCTGAATTCTAATAGTAAAAGGATTATCTGAAACGAATTCTTTCTTAGCTAGAAGTAGAGTTTTAACCAACTTCAACTAATTTTCTCTTCTATTCTTTGAAAATTAATACGACATTGAATGCACATGAAAACAATGCATGCTCAAACAGACTGAGTGAAAATAAACACAAGACTAAAAAAAAAAAAAAAAAAAAAATCTAGGGTAAGAATAAACTGATTTAAACAGTATAGAAGTAAATTTCTGAAATTTAGCTGCAACCCCTTGTTACACCAATAACATGTAAATAATGAACAATCAACTTGGAATGGAAAGTATAAATTTGTACATTTTCTTGTGACATTCGGATGTTGCTAAGGGCTATAGAATTGGGCATTTGCATTGGATTATGTGACACCTTTAAGCCACTATAAGGGGGAAATCAAGAAATTGTTTTGCCTTTCTTGCACGTAGAACACATCATTGCATTATTGAATTGATCAGACCTTTTCAATAGAACACATCAAGGTGGTCTGAGTTCCTTCTTGTGTTCTGGTACACAGTCTCATGCCCTGCTGCTTTAGGAGATAGGAGGTCCTTCAAAGTTCACATTGCCGCAGAATTTAGCAGAAAAGAGAGATCAAGAAACCAAAATTATGTAAACAAAGGGGACCAAACAAATAAAATAAAATAAAATAAAAAGATCCATATTAGAAAAAAAAAAAAGAAAAGTAGTCAATCGAATTGACTTACTGTCAAGGTCAATGACAAAACATATATACATCAACATAATGTTTCTGTTTATCATTCCCCATTCCAGTCTCTCTCTCTCTCTCCCTCTCAAAACACCAAAAAATCGAAAAAGACGAATGGCTATGCTAATATAAAACATCAAGCTCCATTCAGATCCTTAGAGAGCTCTGTAAAAAACCCAAGTTAACTAACCATTAAAACATGGTTAGAACACTGATAATCCCATCGTCATCATCATCATCTAGAAACCCATTGCATCGTCATAGCCTGCATCATAGGCAGCCATTTCTCCGACATCAGACATCATATCTCCAACCAGCAGCCCTCCAAGCAATCCAGCCCCTAACCCCAGGCCAAGACCTCCCATCTTGTTCTTTTCTTTCTTAGGGGGCTGGACTTGCTGGTATGGCTGAGGAGGATATCCGTACCCGGGCGGGGGTGGATATCCATATCCCGGCGCACCAGCAGGTGGATACCCTGAAGGAGGAGGGTATCCACCATATCCTGGAGGAGGAGGAGCATATCCTCCATAGGGCTGCTGGTAACCAGGAGGGGGCATAGCATACCCCTGATCATAATGGGGCGGGTATGCCATGCTAGCCCCTGCAGCATGTTGCGGGGCAGGATAAGCGGTTACAGGCTCACCCACATTCTTCTTCTTGGCTTCCGCCTCTTGCTTGAACTTTTCCCCAAACTTGTACGAGAACTTGATGGTTCCCTTGGGCTTTCCCGAGGAGGTCCTGACCTGATATTCCACGACCCTTTCGCCTGAATCCTTCGTGTCAGCATCAACACCACCATTGAAAAGTTCAGAGATCGGGAGGTTAACCTCTCCAATCTCCTTGTCAGAGCCGAAAGTGCGGTCAGACTTGAGCTTAATGAGGAGGGATACGCCTGGATTGTTAAGGGAAGGCTCATCAATGATGAATTTCATGTGATGGTTCCATTTGGGAGCGGTGCCACCATTCTTGTCAACGTGCGTCTTCTGCTTGTTCTTGGGGTATCCCAAAATCTTAACCTTGGCATAAACATCCATTCTCGAGAACACGTTGACATTCTTTAATCCCTCTGCAGATATGATGGTAAGGTCCAACGGATAACACTCCATTCTTGATCAAAACTCGAAGCTTTCCCTTCTCTTTTCTTGAAGGATCAATATGAGATTGAAAGATAAGAGAAAAGAATTGGATACTACGGGAACTAATAATATTCAAGAAATTTGGATGGTGAAGAATGAAGGAATGCGTGCGACAATATATAGGAGGCTGCAAAAGCCAAGCTTACGACTTGGAAAAAGGAAATGACAGAGAAGATTCCTATCCCAATACCAAACCGACCCAAATCACATCATCAAAATTCAATTAGAGGGAAGTTTTTTTCCTTTTTCAAAAAGGAGAGCACATTTAGTGTGGTCCGTCATTTATGTTTCCTGAATCATTAGATTCTTGCAGATGAAGATAAGTACATATACATAACAAAATAGGCATAGAAGCATCTATGCTGTTCTGTTCAACCCTTTTAGCCGCTTTTCTTGTTGTTGTTTGCTGCGTGTGGATGGATGTGGATGACTCTACGCTACGCGGAAAAGCGATGGTTCTGGAGAAATTCCAGAGTGAAATTAAAAAAAAAAAAAAAAAAAAGCAGTTTAACCAATTAATAATAGGGATAATTTCAAATACAATTCTTCAACTTTCTTCCATCTTTCCATGTTCCAAGAGGGATTCTCCGCCTTGAAAGATAAGGAATTCACAAAAGTGCGAGCCCATTTTCGGCTGCATCAATCATCCATTTACTTCCATTCATTCACATACGGTTCTTTACTGTTCTTTTAACTTTTAGTAAGTGTACTTATTTCTTTTTTTGCCCGCAATACTACTGATATTCAACTTGTGGGCTGGGGGGGTTAAAACTCAATAAGAGTATCCGATTCTTTGGTTAGGTTCTAAACGTTTCCGCAAGGACCAAAACCAGAATCCACCACAAATCATTCCCAACTCTTTTAAATTAGTGAAAAGAAACGGCAACAACTCATCAGTCAAGTAGGCATTTCCCACAAGAGAGAGAGAGAGAGAGAGAGAGAGAGAGAATATGCATAACATATATTGGTAAAAGGTTCGTTTTACACGAATTGGGACATACTTGGTAGAGAGAGAGAGAGCAGTGCAAGCAGCTCGGCTCAAACACTAGGAGACAGAGAAAGCAAGCAGTGAATCCACTAGCAATACAACTCCCACGAAGTGTTTGTTGACCGGACAGGACAGACTTTCATTACCATGGCGGCGCAATCACATTCACCCCTTACATCATAAAAGCGAATTCATGCTCACTCCAGCTTTTCTTCATCTGATTATTAGTAATAACAATAATATTGCCTACCTGGGATGTGTGGGACTGGAGGTCATTTCCTTTATTTTTTTTCTTGGGGGGTTTTTTTTTTTTTTTTTAATTTCTTTCTTTCTGGGGGTGGGGTTGTGTATTGTATATGTTTCCGAGAGTGGGAGAGATGGACAGAATCCCCAATTCAACTTTGTCTAACTAGTGGTATTTCTGAAGTTTAATGCCAAACGGTATATATGCCTACAAAGATAACACGGTGAGGGCTACATCCCCAGAACAGTTCAGCAGTTACTTTTGGAAAACTTTGGTCAACTAAATTTAAAAAAATAATAATAATAAAAAAGAGAAGCAAAATAAATACTAGAGCACCATCACCATTACCATTTGCAGTACAAGATTCACCATTCTAATCCTCTGCGGCAACATAAAAAATCCTCGCCAAACTTCTGATAGGAAGGGGCTCTGAATCACAGGTTGTCAAGTTGCCTTCGTATGCGAGTCGACATGCAGGTTCAGTGATGCCGCCCCATTACCCATATGAATTCTTTAAAGAGGGTGATAGGGCACGTAGCCCAGGGTACCCGTCACGTTGTTCACGACATCCTTGCACTTTGCGAGTAGACTTATCATTTGTTGTGATATATCAATATGCGTTGGCATAGGTTGGACAGCAGGCATACTGAAACTCTGCACATTTCTTGGTACTAATTCAGTATGGTGAAATTTATTTGGTGCAACAGGAAGAATTGATGGTGGAGGTGGAGGTGGAGGAATAACCGTATGTATTTTCTCACTATTATAATTCAAACCATGAGAAGTTGCAGCATCATCAGAACTTGTCCTAACACTTCCCTCATCACCCAACATAAATTTCACACGCCCCCTAACAGTGCCATTACCACCTCCTGTTGATGCCCCATCATCCCCAGATGGTTTTTTAAGACAGGATTTAAGTTGGACTGGCTGAGAAACACCAGCTGCCGCCAGCCTTTGCTGCAACACTGGGGAATCCCGGGATTGTGAGATTCCGGGGTTAGGATCTTCTTGGACCTTGGTAGAGTCTGTTTCAGGAGCCTCAACATCACGAAGGTGGCACCTTACATTCGAGTTCCCAAAAAGAGTGGCACCACTGGTAGCAAATCTTAAGGCTGCCTGGGCATCAATTTTGTGGTGATAGACCAAACGAATTGTAGATGACTTCCAAAAGATTCTGGTACCTGAATGATCAAGTGGCCCAAATCGTGCAAACTTAGCCCTCAGCTCCGCAGAAGATGGTAATGTTGCGCCTGCTGGGAACTTCATAACCAGCATTGTTGGATCAGCAGCCCTCGCTGGCAGCCCCCTTGTCTTGGCAGGATCCAATCTGGAAACTTTGCTTGGTGCCAGAGGCATTGTCTTTCTGGGGATTTCTCTTCCATCTCCTACTTGAACTTCTGGAGGTTTCTGAGCAGCCTTCTTTTCTGGTGCTTGAGCCACAGTCTTTGTACTTGTATCCTTTGGATCCCCTCGTTGAGCCTCTGGAGCCTTATGAGCAGCTTTCTTCTCTGTAGTCAGTAATTTCAGATCATTGATCTTTTTCTTTTTCTTCAAAGTCAATTCTTCTTGACGATCTGATGGGGCACGTTTGCGCCCACCTTTTGTGGGATCGTCCAGTCTGGTTGGAGGCTTAGGAGGTTTCACAGATGACCTCTCTCTCAGATTATCAGGAAGATTGTCAGAGGAGACAGGAGAGGGCGTTATACCATGAGCATCTTTTGATTCATTCTCACCTGGAACCAGTGAGGACAAGCTTTTCTGGTAGACAAGGGACCGAAATCTCAAAATTACCTGTCGTACAATTGCATGACAACTCCTCTCTGCACCATAGAAGGGATTAAGAGCAAGAGCTCGCAAATCATCAAGCAACCGGGGAAGTTCAAGCTGAGTGTCATTATTCACCATCGAGGGTTTAGTTCCCATGTCGGGCAACAGAGAACCTTTTACTGCATCATCATTTCCCAGATGCTTAACTTGAGAATCGTCTCCACGACCGGAAAATTTTTCTGCAGGTTTGCCAATAACTTTTCCGGCAAATGCTGCTTCTTTAACATTAATACCGGGTATCACCACATTATGTGAGCTATTCTCCCTGCTTCCTTCTTTCTTTCTCTTCTTAATCTTTTCCACTGGACCAGATTTCTCAGAGTTCACCTCCCCTACTGGACGCTTATGATGCTTTCCTTTCTTTGTCCCACTATCAGTCTGCAGCTTAGAACCCTGAGCTACAGGTTTTATATCATTAATGTCAGAAAGGAAATTTCCACCAACGCTATTGTGAGTATGTTCCTGCCCACGGAATTGTTCAACACCAGCTGGTTGACTTGCAGATTGCTCAAAACCCCCAGTCACTCTAGATACAGAAGTTTGACCTGCGTGATCTACTACAGAAGAATGCATGCCTTCTAACAGATGAACAGACCCAACACCCTGAGAAGGCAGGCTAGAGGAGCCTCCTTGCCCATGGCTGATTATGTGGGTTTTAAACTCATTTGGTTCTTCTCTTCGTTTGAAAAGATATTTGTCTTTCTCTAGTTGGTCCTTTGACTTGTTGGATTTCAAAGAAGTTTTCCCCTTTCCAAGAGCTTCAGCAATCACGAGTCGACCACTCAAAGGAACTGCAGAAAAACATAGCCATAAGCTCAAAATAACAAACGAGCCATATGCTAACCAATAAAAGGACTTGCAGGTAACAATAAGTATAGATTTCTTTTTTTTTTTGGTCAAAAAATTAGCAGTAGATAAGTGCAGTTAACTGAAGGGAAACATTAGTGACTTACAAAAAATGAAGTCAAAGCTAACACAAGCATGATCTTATAGAGGACTAGTAAAGACACACACTTGGCAAGATGCAACACTAGCAAAATTTAAAAAATACAAAAAAAAAAATAAAAGTTGAGAGAAAAACAAAAAACGCAGAAATACAACATTCAAAAAGAAGAGTACCTACTGAGACACGTGTTGAAGTCTCTCAATCACAGACATTTCTATCGAAAAAGTATTTGCAGAAAATTTGTAACACAAAAAAATAAAATCTTTAGGCACTACAATCAAATTCAAATCTACAAATACAAGCTTCTCTCCACTACATTGATATTGATGCACGCAAGAACTAAAAGACAAAACTAACAAAGTCAAAATGCAACACCTGAATAAAACTATACAAATACAAATGTTGAAATCACATGCGATTATGCACGAAAAGTACAGATTTGTCAAAGTACCATTCCTTCAGTCATTTGAAATCCTTTGCAAGGAATAAATTAGACTACTGCATCCTTTTTCTGCTGAAATGTTCTTCAAAGTAAAATACAAGACTTCAAATTTGATCCATCCCTTGTAGTTCAACAAGGCCTAATGCACTATCAAAAGGCTTTGACTGTGATAAGGTGTGAAGTATTCCACAGGGTCCACATTAAAGATTGAGCTATTACTAGAGGAACGTGAAGCTTACAATTTGAGAAGAGCTAAAATTCTAAAGCTACATTGCATCATTAGCCACTTCTAATCCACCCCAATATGATTTCACAATGTCCACAAAGAATAATCTCCTCTATATAACTCTTATCTCCTTTTTAATGTTTTAAGGCTATCATTTCGCCATGCTCAACTCTCATTCCAATTCAATGGCAGAAGAGTTCTTGTTTAATTGTTTTGGGCGTCAGGAGGGTCTTTGAAGCGCCAAAGGTGATCTTACTAAGAACCATCAAAACAGGAATGGGAGAGAGATGCTGAAAACATTTCTAAGAAATCCTGATGCAGTCAATTAAGGATTAAACCTTGAAGTCTTTATTAGTTGCAATGAAAGGTTTCAAGATGTTTTACAACAATTTTAATTTGAGTCAGACCATTCAGAATTAACTCCAGTCTTCTTTTGTTTTGTTTTTAATGATAACCACAAGGATTTGAAAATTTCCTGAATTATCTACTTTTCCTGGACTTATGTACGTTTTAGGGGCAGGTAATGGTCTTTTAATTGTCTTGTAAATTAGAATGGCAGATTAGACATCTGCTATGGTTTATAATGGGTTATTGTCCTTAAATAAGTTTCCCTCATAAAACCTTGAGTCTCAAAATGTTGTAACTATTTAATTGTAACTAACGAGAATTATATGGTTTCCGGCATGACATAATGCCACTCGAGCTGCTTCACTATTCATAGTGGACCTTACCTAGAGACTGACAAGTCACTCAAGGGTATGTGGACTCTTACCATTTTTTACCCTAGGGTATGTGGACTCTTACCATTTTTTACCCTAGCATTCTTCTCTTCGTTATTGTTCATGGTACTGTTCATAGTGCCTGAACAGTCAGTTCCGAGAATTGGTTCGTAAAAAGGATGAGCAGCTATTAGTCTTCTTAGCTTAGCAAATTAATGGTGATGGTTTAGCTACTTTCCCCATCAAAAGCAACCTTACCACAAGGGTCTCAGAAAATGCACAAGGACCTCTCAAGTTTAAGCAACATTACCACAAGGATTACAGAAAATAATACACAAGGACTTCCCAAGTTTTTTTCATATCTCCTATCCTTCTGTCTCTTTTCCTGTTCACATGGACTCTTACTATCGAATCAGTTACTTCCAAGAATTGGCTTGCAGAAAGGCTAAGGGTATACTGGTTGCCAAAATCAACTTTCAAGTATTTTTTCCCGTTCACAAGCAACCTTCCATTCAAGCAATTGGATCATCCACAAGAAGGCTGTAAACTTCTAGAGTTCCTTATTCTTCCTATTCTTCTCTCTGGTTGTTCAGAAAACCTCAAGAAATTTCTCTGAATTGGCTAGTAGAAAAACCAAGGATAGTGTAAGACAGTTCCCATGTTTGAGCTATTTTTTGGATACGAAATGCTCTACTACACCTTGGGAGGTCATTCATGAAAAAATCTCAACGGCCTGTAGAAGTTTCTAATTCTTCCTATGCGTTTGTCTTCTAATATTTATTACCGTCTGCAATAGTTCAATTACTTTCCATCCAACCAAAACAGTTCTTTGCATGAATTATCTTGCAGAAAAGCTAAGCAGAAATTAGCCTAGCAGCAGGGTTAAACCTTTAAAAGTTGGAAGAAAAATTCTTCCACAGCAATTGTAAATAGCTTCCTGTTATCTAAAGCAAATGACAATTAAGTTTTAGTAAATGCTAATCATTTCAACTTTATCTTCATCAGAAGGACATATTCGTAATACCTTTTAGGTTCCCTAACTATGACTTTAAACGTTACCGATTTAATCACTTCCAATTTTCTTCAGGGATGCATGTCTACATCAACACATGTATTACATTGCAATGCTCCTTCTCAGCAAGTATACTTGTCGAATGTCTTGACTCATAAAGAGCTTAACAACTGAACATTCCTAAATATTTCTATGGCAACTCAGCAGGTATAAATATTTCCTACAAAAAAAAATCTGGATTGAGTAATGACTATGTTATACACATGTCTCAGGTACAATTAACAAGGTAATATCTCTGTAATGATATGACTTTTATGTTTGATATTGATTAGTAACTACAAATATTTCAAAAGCTAATGCATCAGTCAAACTAAAGCTCACTTAGTTATCTCCACATGGAGGATGGGGAGATAAAGCCCAATGTTATGTATGATAAAATGGTGCCGGAACTGAAATTACAGTCTGGTTTTTGGAACTAATGACTTCTTGATCGAATGATGTAAATCATTATAAAGCTGCAACTCTTGAGCAATAAGGCTACCCCTCTGAATTTAAAAAGCAAGTACTTGCAAATTAAAAAAAGAAAAAAGAAATTCAGTTAGGATATCATCTGCTGAGAAAAATGAATGTGAAACCCAAAACTAGAGTATAGGAGGGAAAGGGAAGACTAAGAATATTAAGAGTTCGAAGCGGAAAAAGCAAGTAGCTTCCCCAGATGAAATTGTACTTGCACTTAAATTGTTGGTCAAAATCCTGATAACCACCAAAAATCAATTACTTAGAAATGAAATAAGAGAACTTGTGCAAATAGAAAAATTTAATCACAGAAAGCAAATAGGAAATACGGAACAGTAACAGTAAGGAAAAGAAAGTGGCCTGAAAAGCTAAACTATCTTTCTTGTACATAAGGCTGTAACAAAACCAAGCAACCAACACTGTCAATCATTTATGAACCAATTAGTTCAGCATGCTCCCATTTAATGAAAAGATAATAAGTTTGAATATATCCTGGAAAACCACCATCTTCAGTATACTTCCACTATCTTTTCTGGCACATAATAGCATTGCTGAAGGTGATAAATATTGTCCTCTATTGTTGACTCCTTTACTGATAGGTACATGATGCATGCTTGTCCTTTCTTGTTTATAGGCATCGCTTATTCTCTGTTCCTCCAGACAAGACAACAGAAGAAGGGGAAGAGGACAACATTCAAGTAATCCTCCTAGTGCCTATGCACAGAACTTGAATTTTGAATGTATGCATTATTTGTCAATATTCTGGGTAAATTTGATACAAACGTACCCCAGTTGAGTCAGTATTACTTTCATTTTCTGAATGAAGAAGTAATTTAAAAAGTACCATTTTAATCTCAATAAGATCCACTGTTTCTGTTGTGAGAAATATGAACTACTATAACTCTTTTCTGCATCTAAAAATACATAAAAGCAGCCAAAATGAAAATTGGATATTACAGTAGAAACCTGTAATAATCACAAATAATCACTATGAATGAAAAATATTAGAAACCTACTGCAACTAATCACATTCGTGGGCTCACAAAATAGTGTTATGAGCCTATTGGCAATAATTAGCAAGCAGTGCATTAAGAAGATAGGAGTTGCAATCAGGGATTATTAAAACAACTAATACCTCTTGATGGCTCTGGTGGTGCTTTTGGTGGAGCAGGGCGTACAGGCTGAGCACCAAAAGCCTGGGCATAGGTCTCATCAAACTCCTCGAATGCTGCCTTCCTATAAGCTGAAACAGTGGCCCTGTTCTTAATAAAATTGATACTACCAAAATCATCACCCATAGGTGTCAAAGCCAACTGCTTTACAAAATTAAGCATCCCGCCAGGCTGAAAACTGTCTCTTGCCTTCTTGATCTGGCTTGCGGAATAGAATCCTGAATCATAATCACACACATCTACAGCAAAATATCCCTCAACATTTGTCTTCCGAAAATTAAACTGGTTCCTACACTTACAAGCCAAACCCAACCCCTGCCTCCTATTCACCTCATCAACAGCCTCCTCCACTGACTTCATAAATGTCCTAGAATTCGTCTGCCTAGACTTATCAGCCAAGTTTGGCTCAAAGGGTATCAGCTCAGCTGGGTCAAACCATCCATAACTACTATCTCCAAAGAAGGCCACCAACACATGACCTTCCCTTTTAGTCCTCCGGACCGAAGCAGAAGCAAAAGCCTCATTAAATATATGTCCTGGCCACCATGGATGCGACTTCACTTTCCCCCAAACCATGTCCCCAATTTCATAACCATAACCCACTGCCTCACTTTTCCCATTCGCTGCATATTGATCAAACATAGAAAGCATTGAATCGTAATCTGCTCCACTACCACTCCAACGCTGATCCTTAGCCTCAAAATTTCCATTTCCACCATCTCTTTTATCATCAATTTCCTTCCTAACCAACTCAACTTTTACATCTACCCCACCCCCCGAGTCAAATTGCTGCATTTTCTTCATTTCACTCCCTACCTCACTAAATCCACTGCCACTCACATTTTTCAAGTCCTCGTCCACATTCCTCAATTCACAAACCCTAAATTCACTAACCTCATCGACACCCCCAGAAACCCTACCCTCCTCAGAAACCTTATAATCAACCACTAAACTAACACCCCCACCCCCAACCCCAACCCTAGCATTTTCGTCCACATGCATGGATGCCCTGGACATGCTATCTTCACCAGAAACAATTGAATTCAAATTCAAACCAAAATTTACCTTTTCATCGCCAGGAACCAAAACCCTAGGCTTGGCTTCTTCTCCCGGGTCGTTTTTCCGATCAGATTCGAACGGATTATTGCTGCTGCTGCTCATCATCACTGATATCATCTGATGAACACCGCCACAACCCAAAACCGAAGCAAAAAAATGAGCTAGCAAACTAGATACATAAATAAACAAACATCCAAAAAGCCGAAACGATTTTCACATTGGGAGAATTGAATCGATGCAAATGCGCTTTAGCGTCTCGGATTACTTTCTTGGCTGAAAATTATGAGCAAATTTGGGGCGAACAGGGAAATCAAAACCCTAGAGAGAGAAAGCGAGTGTAGCTCTGAAGAGAGAGCACAAAATCGGGAGTGAGAATTGGATTGAGGGAAGAAATAAAGGATAAAAATAAATAAATTTTTTTCTCATTTTAGTCCGAGCCTACGAGTGCTTATCGAATGGATGAGCTGCAAGGTCCATGTGTGGGGCCGTACGGTTTAGGGGTGAAATTGTCAATTCCAGGGTTCGGTTGGGTTGAGGGGTGAAAGTCAGTGGTGGTTGGCTCGAGTTTGGTTGGTTAATTGAGTAGATGAACCGAGTTTGAACCAGGGTCGGACTGTTGGATGAACCGAGGAGGAGAAATGATTTTTCTAAATCTTGCCACTCTTGAACAACTTACATTCAATGGTAATATTGGACCCTTTTTTTTTAGTTCAAGAGAAACTTTAATCCTTAAATTTGACTATCTTCATAAAAAGTGAAAGATTTTTAGATTAGCCTGAATATTTTGATGAATCGTTATTAAGGAGGGACAATAAATTGTTCTATACTTCATTATTTTCTTGAGGAATTTGGTTCATAAGTTGATTTTTTATGCCACTACTACTTTTCCTTGTATCTTGAGGGCTCATTATATTGATTCCTTTCCCATATTTTTGTTTCTTTCTACTCTATTTACTTTTTTTTTTAAAAAAAAAACTAGACAAAAAAGAAAGCAATCTTTGCTTATATATGCATATCATAAAAAACAAAAAATTCTCTTTAGAGTTATTCAAGTTAATTATTATGAGATGAAAAAGTTAACTATTATAAGATGAAAAAATTAATTTACCTTTTAAAATTGGTGAATTTAGATGAACTCAATAATTGCCTTGAGTTTAGTTGGTTAACATAACACGTCACTTAACTAATAGTAGATGAACAGGAAAGGGGTGTGTGAGGACCCAGACCGTTCGTACGTTGAGAGTAGGGTTATTCATTATTTGGTACGGTTAAATTAAGGTTTTAGGGCTAAGGAGAAACCCTAATCTCGGCAAAGATTGAAAACCCTAACTTTGTTTTTGATAAAACCCTAGTTTATGTATTATTCGTAGACTCGAGCTATAGTTTATATGCGGTATCCTAGTGTGTGTTTTGGCATATGTAAGTTTAGGATTCGTTTTAGTTTACAAAGGTTTAGCAAGTTTGAAATGGTTAGCAAACCTCTAGTGTTACAAATAATTAGAAAGTTTAAGTGGAAGATTATTTCTCGCCCGCCTTTTCTACATTTTCTTTATTAGAAAATTCCCCAAATAATTTTAGGGAGTAAATATAGTTTTTAGATGATTTTTCTAGTATCCGTTAGTTTTTAAGAAATTAAGGACGCATATCGGACGTGGGACCCACTAGTGCGGAAAGTTCGGTAAAATTCGGCCAATTAGGTTAAGTTCTGGATACTGGGTTTAATTTATCGGGTATTATGAGATAATTGAAGGTTGCTATATGGATGAGAGTGGAGAGAGACAAAGTGATAGAGATGCATTTAATGAGGTGACAAGTGTCACCATAGGGTTGGTAGGAACTTTGACCATTCTTTCTTGTTTTATTATTTGACTTCAATAAATCAAAAAAATTGACCAAAAATCCCTCAAAACATAGCAAGCTTGGCCGGCTCTCTTCCTTGAAGAAACAAGAAAAACCTCTCTCAATTCCTTGCTCCAATCTTGCCCAATCTCTCAATTAAACCGATTAATCTCCCAATTACTCCATAAAACCTCTTAGTTTGGTGGAGTTAAGCTTGGTTGTGAAGTTGTTTGGAAGCTTAAGGTGCTAAGTGGTCTCTTTTCTTTGGTTCTAAGGTGAGTGACTATGGAACCCCTCTCTTCTATCTAGAGATGCTTAATTAATGACTTGTGGTTGTTATAAGTGTGATTTGGTGGACTATTTCTTGATTTTAGTTAAGATTGATGAAGTATTCTATTTATTTCGGATTTTTGCTGGTTGCATATGATTAATATTATGTGGCTATGTATGATGATTGGAAATGATTGAGAATGAAGCTAGTTGGTGTGAATGGTAGTTAATTGCAAGAAATTTCTGTTTTGGAAGAGAAATTGGGAATTAGGGTTTCATTGTTCTTCAATTCTGTCCGGTTTTGTATCTCCTAGTTAGAGGCCAAATTGGTCTTGGCTTAAAACATAAAAGTTGTAGGGAATGACATTTTAGAGGTACCTACAAAATTTCAGGCCAATCGGAGTAGCGTAGAATGAGAAAAGACGAATTTACCCTTGCTGTCCTGTTTCTACCCGAACCTGAGAACTGCGATTGTAATTGGTTATTTTGGTTTGGAATGCTTCAGAATTGGTTGTTCTGGTCTTCTAATGAAATGTAGCCCTGTTTCTAAGCTTTCATATGGCTTTAGAATTTCTGGATTTGGACTTATGTAGGCTGTTTTATGATGTTTGTACTAGAATACGGTTTGTGAACCTGTTTTGCGATTCTGGTGTAGTATGTGACATTTTTGACGTAGTTACACTCGAAATTGGACTGAGTAGCCTTCTTCAACATTGTAGACCCTTAAGTTCTGAATATGCCTGTAAAATTTCAGGTCAAACGGATTAGGGTATCATGAATTATAGATGAAAACTTAAGCCTGTTTTGAACATCAGATTCTGTACGTTTTTAGTTTAGCTTCTGCCCGTGACTTTTTCGGTTTTGATACCGTATGATCTGGGTGGTAACTCCTTCATAAGAAATGTAGATCTCGGTTTTGGCTTCGAAACGGTATAAAGTACGTCGAAATCCGAGTTCCGTAGCTTCCGTTATGACCCAAACAATATCGATCGTCAGAACTGCCTTGTATCTGGACAGTTCTGACGGGTATTTTGGCACTCGATTTTCGTTCTATTCTGAGTGGATTCAGATCTTGGCCAAAACATCAAAGTTTTAGCCTTATGTCTCAGCTTTCTAACGTCTCTGGAATTTCTTGATTTCGATTTCTGAGCCGTGAGTTACGGCCTTGCAAACAGGGCCTGTTTGGTAAACCGCAATGAAACATCTGGCACTGTTTCGTGCATTTTTTACCTATACCTATTGAGATCTGGGTTGAGATACCTAAATTAAAGTTGTAGCTCTTCCTTTTAGCTTCGAAACGGTGTCTCACCCACCTTGATCCGACACTCCTAGCCTAACTTTTGACCAAAACGGTTTGAGATGGCAGATTTGGCCGTCCCGTTTGCCGTTCCGCGCGTGCGCGTGTGCCCCTTTTTGCCGTTTCCGCACTTGCGCGTGCCAATTTTGTCGTTTTGCTTGTTTTAAGTCCGTTAGTGGCCGTTTGTGATATATTATGATACAATTTTCTATTTCAGACAGTGGTGAGTTAGGCAGAGCCGGTGGGGCCCACTATTAGCGAACACGCGCGAAGCGATTTTGCTTTAGTACTACTTTGGTATTTTGAGTAAGTATTGATCCCGCTCTTATGTGTTAGTTGCTTATGTGTTTCGACATGTATGAAGAGGGTACTTAGGCGAGAGTGTACTTTATCGCACTCGCTCTAAACCCGAATTTACGCACATATTTGTACATGACATATGTATATAAATCATTTTGGAACTAAACCCCTTGAGCTTGTGGCTCGGGGTGACTTTTGAATAATTTTGTGAAGTTTGTGAGTTTGGGGCGAGCTCTTGACCTAAATGAACTATTCGAGCCGGTTAGGGTTTGGTCGAAATCAGTCCAACCTGGTTGGAGGTCACCAAGTTTGTGAATCCGGTTCACCGAGTATGTGGACCAAGTTTGTGACCCGAGCTTGTGACTCAAGCTCAAGTTTGTGATTTCGTTCGCCCGGGCAAGTTTGTGAGGTGACTGGCCAGTGAGGGTGATAAGGTGTCGGTGGGTGTACAAGTGAAGTTCTACGAACCATTAAGTGTGGTCGATGGAGTGTCGGCAGGAGATCACGCATGGCATATGAATTGGCTTTGGAGCCACCTGTATCCTTATTATGTGATGTTACTTTTCTGCTTTTGCTTTACTCTTACTATGTCACTGTTGTTACGTGAAATTTACGCTTTTGCCCCTATTTACTTACTAAGCATATAGCTTACCCTATTCCTTTTGTTTTCCTTAGCAGGGGCCGACGCGAGAACTTTTGGCACACACGCTAGCATAGTTAGGTTTGATTGTAATAGTTGGACTTATAGTATGTTTGGTTTTGTTTTAGTTTTGGTGGTAATTATAAAGATGTAATAGTGTGAGCAGGTACTTTTGGAGAATGTAATTATAACTCTTTTGGGATTGTATGTAGAACTCTTTTGAATTTTTCTGACTTTTATTGTTTTAAGTTTTGAGTCCTGGCGCGAGTTAGGCAGGCGGCCCGCCGATACCCTTGGGAGAAGTGGGGTCGTCACAGGGTGAGCTTTCTTTTTGCTTCCTTTTGAAATCTTCACAATATTATTGTTATTTTTAATTGGGTTTTTCTAATGCACATTCAGCGTGCACTCACTTGTATGCCTAAATAATATCTAACCTACCATGTGAATTGGGAATGATAAAGGGACTGACTCTTTGGCCGTACCACTCAAAAACGTTTTTCATTCCCCGTCCCATTTCCTATCATAGTCACCCATCCTTATTTCTATCCCATCCAATTACCCATCTGGGTGTTCCTATCCCACCACTACTATTTTTATTTTTATATTTGATTATATATATATATATATATATCACTAATAATGAATTTACTAATTATTTTTTTGAATTTTTAGCAAAAAATTTGATGTGAGATAAAGTTTACAAATAATTTTTTATTTTTATGAATCCATTTCTCTATATTTGATGTTACATAAAATCTAAATCAATTATCTTTTTTTAATAAATTATATGCCATAATAAAATAAAAGTAAACTAACATAAATGATTATCAATTAACCACAAAAAATAACAAAAAAGATTACATTATTTTATCATAAAAGAAATATCATATTATCAATTTCATATTTACATGTATATGATTACACTATATCATTTATCTCACATTTTTCATATATATAATATTAACATTATAAGAAAAGGGAGGATGGGAGATGCGGTGGGGTGTCCTTCTCTGTCTCTCACCCCATTCTTCATCCTTGTCTTTTCTCTTGTCGCACCTATACTTATTGTCATTTCCAGTGTGAATGTACACTAACAATTATTACCCTACCTTTACTATTATATTTTTTTCTATTTAACTTTATTTTTCCAAAATATCAATACTTGAAACTGGATCTTAATGAGCATTGTTAGATCCTTTAATTAATTATCCTACATGTACAATTATTAAATGTCATCCTAGGATAAAGGTTAATGTAAAAAAATTATTTACATTTGAAGGAAAAACCAAAATGCATCCATATGGTACATTTAAATTTGTGTCTGCCGTAGGTGACTCTTCAGAATAAAATTGAAGTTTCATGGACAACAAAAAAGCGTTTGAATAGCTTATTATTTGCAAAAATTTATTTGATTATATCATAAACACTTTAGTTATGGTGCGGTTATGTTTAATCAACAAAGTTTGTCATAAATTGAAGATTCATGTACTTAAATTTAAGATGAAGATAGGAGAAAAGAAAATCAAAAAATTGTACATAAAACGAGTTCATATTGGATAAGAATGTTGAGTCAGTAAAAACTATCAGTATCAGTTAATGAGATTTCAACCACGTAGTAATATGTTAGTAGTATTATTTGACTACCTAAAAACCAGAAAACGTTTCACAAAACCGAAGCATTAGTGATGACATAATCGTATTTGTCCAAAAACCGCAGTCATTCGACTCAATTGCTTTTGTGTTATGGGCTCTTCAACTACATATATACATATTTTTCTTTGTTAAAAAATTTCTTCTCTTCTTTGTTGTTACATCTCCATTACTCCAGTTCAAAATCAGTTTCCGTAGTATAGGTGCATTTACACGTCTATGAGCTTGTACAAATATGCATTTAACCTTAGATCGATTAATTTCTACATACTGCACATTTGTTTGGATAGTGCTTTTATCCTAAATAATGGGTTTGTTTGGAAAGCATAATTGGTAGGTTATTTGAAAATTTAAGAAATTGGCGTTTGTACCGTGTAAAATAAAAAGTGGGATTTTTTACTGTGTAGAGTTCCGACATTGGATTCCTTAGGTGCAGCCTTTTGCACTAAAGTCATGCAAACAATTCATTCGCTCACGTGGCAACTGATTTTTTGAAAGGGCTGCAATAAAAATAACCGTTGGTTGAGGAGTAAAGCCACAGTAAAGGCATTTACTCCTGAACACAGCACAAGGGCTTCACGAGCTCCTCTGTTCGGGCCTCTCTTTACCATTTTCATCTACCAACAGAGGGGAAAGACAGCAGCAATCAAACCCAGCCTGCGGCGACGTCCGGCAAACAACCAGATTGACTGCGTTTTGAATCTATCGGACGCATTTCACCCTGCCGCGGTCGACACTTCCAACACCCAAGCGGAATTGGGTGCTCCAAGGCCATTCCACTTTCTCCCTATCTACAGCGGCAGGTACAATTCCCTCGATTTACCATTAGCTGCAATTTACATTCCATAAACCTGCGTTGATCTCTCTTTCTAGTTGTCCACGGCTTCATCAGCTGATTATCTCCCTTGGACACCTGATTTGGGCTTGGCTGTGTGCGAAGAGTAGATTTTGTTTATGCTAGATTAAAATCTACTTAGGATTAATTGAACCCGAATCTGTATGAATGGTGGAATAAAGCTGCTCTGGCCTTCCAAATTGGAAGGTTATGAGCATTAAAACTGGATTAACTGGATAAATTGCAAGCAGGGAGATTTATCGTCTTTGGGCTTTTTTCTTATCATGGAAACAAAAAAATTAATGGGGAAAATAAAATCTGTCCTTAATTTATTAGGAGGATAAGTCGATGTTAGAAGTTAATTTTGCTTTGGAATATGTCTTATTGTTAGGAGTTAAAAACATGTATTATAGTGGACTGCTAATCTCCAGAATTAACAGACGCATGGGATTTTTTGTTTCACATTGGAATTTGAAAGCTAACATGCTGGGAATTTGTTTGGATGCAAACTCCCATGGTCTGTTTGGATGCATATTTTTTTCAATGAGTTAATAATTTTACTGTCCAGCTGCTGCCATTTCGGTTGTTGTGAGGCAGTTCTCTCTTCGGTTATGACCGCTGAGAAGAGGAAGAAGCCTTCTTGTGATTGTATGTCCTTCTACGCTGTATTAGAAAGTAATGTGCGCAGCATATTAATTGGTTAATAATACTTTTGGTTCGAATTTTGAAGCTCACCTGTTAGCTGTACGTCCCATTGCTCTACTTGTTCGTCAACTGCATCCAACAACTACATCAAGTGCCTTGAGGTGTACCTTGAGGCAAGTGCCTTCGTTGAGTTCCTTCTGTACCTGTTTTTGCTTTCACTATTGATGGTCCAGATCTGTTTCCAAACCACTTTAATTCAATTTATGTTATATCAGTCCACTGCTAACTGTTTTTTCCCATCAAACTTAGCAAATGGCTTCTAGGATTCACTGGACTGATGCAATGGATGAAGCTTTCCTCACAACCTACGTCAGTTGGCGGGAAAATAACATTTGGGACAACAGGAAGTCGCTAGAGACCAACTACGACATGTTGGCAGCCCATTTGACGAGCAATCACATACTGACTGTGACTGGCCAGCAATTGCAGACCAGATTCTATCACATCAAGAAGAAATGGGACCTGTTCTGCAATCTGCGTGGGATTTCATCAAAAACAGAGACCGGGGTTGGGTGGAGTGAGGACAGCTACTGTTTCACTGCTGACGATGAACATTGGGCCAACTTGGAGCAGGTATGGACTTGTCGCTTGCCTGACTTCTGTTAATTGAATTTCTCTGTACTTCAGATTTGAAAGGTGACTTCTGCATTCCCTATTGAACTAAAATCTGAGCACTCAATCTTGTTTAAACTGCACTTGTTATTCTCACTTGTGTCTAATCCTTGATGTCTTTTCATCCTTGAGTTTCCGGTGACTTCATCAAGTTTTATATGCTGACTCCACTTGTTATTCCATCTTATTTTTAATCCTCGAAGTCTTTTGATGGGTTACGAATTGTAGCTCAGTCATTACATCCTTATTAGATTGAATGATGAAAAGAACCTGTAATTTGGTGCACAACTGAAATATTCAATTCTGAATAGAACTAGATTTGGGTTATAAAGGGTTATAAGGGGAGGTTCCTGAATAATATAAGCATTTTCCTTGTTAAAATAACTTGAATATTTAGAGTTTTCAGTAAGCGCATGAATTTTGCTCTTTAAAAAAAATACAGCTTCAATGAATTCGGATGACAACTCGGGTTACATCCTTTTTCATCCTCGTTGTTAGTCTTTCTTGCTGAATCAGCTTTTTTACGAGTGTGTTTTGGAGGCTTGGTTGTGTTTTTGTTTCTTCACAAAGTAATCAGTGTGGCTTTGGATTCTTTTATCCTCTCTGTATGGGTTATATTGGAAGTAAGATGTGATAGTAGCAAATCAAGGCAGCATTAGTGAGTAAATTTATAAATCTGGGTTCTTGTTTCCATGATATGATTTACTTGAAGTTGGATTATCCTTCGCTTAGTTGACCATTCTTTTCTGGGCATTGAGATTAACTGGATTAGCTTTGATTGGATTATTTGACTGCAAGATGTGAAAATTGCTCGGCTTAGCTGCTGGTGATTTGTCATTCACAACTCTTTGTTTAATATACAAAAAAATAGCTATCGACAAAGTTTTGGATCCTGGATTTAGCTATCGACAAAGTTAATTGAATTAGCATTTTCCTTGTTAAAATAACTCGAATATTAAGATATTTTCCTTGTACAGTATCAACTCCTGTGGGCTGACTTCATATTTGCATTTGACCAGACCAATGCCTCGTACGTTGACTTCAAAAAAGAGAATTCATGCTACTGGTATGATCGGTTGACACCTCTACTGCTTGGAAGACATGCTACAGGCAGCCGTGCCCAGTCTGCAAGCGAGGTAGTTCAACCGGAACCGCCTCGCCGAGAACGGTCCAACTCTGCTACTAAAAGTCGGAAGGGAAAAGGTAAAGCCTCTAGCTCGAGGGTGCCTACTCCGGTGAACGTAACAGCAGTTGAGGATGACGACGACGTCTACTATGTGCCCCCAGTTCCTGGTGCAGTTGGACAAAAACGGTCAGCCTCAAGCCTAGGAACCAGTGGTGAACCTGAAGGGAGTAGAGGTTCAAAATCGACACGGTCATCTACTGGTCTTGAGGATGCTCTAAGCAAGATCGGGAATTACACCGACTTCATTCTTGAGGACAGACGGAGTAGGTCGGAGTACGACTCCATCCACGGCATAATGCAGTGCCAGGATGTGATCACCTCAATGGAAATTCCGGACACGTGGAGACTTGAAGCTAACTGTCACTATGCCAAATATGACAACGAGGGTGAAAGGATTATTTTTCTTAGAGCTTCTGCAGCCGATCGCTACGGCTACATCCTGAAGTTGATGAAGGCGAAAGGCTTGGCCTAAGAACACTTTCTGTGGCATGCCACTTATGTGGAATGTTTGTACTATTAAAGATCAGTCCATTGTGGATGATTGTACTTGTATAACGTGGTTGTTTGTGGATTACTTGTCCATTTTTTATTAGAGATATTTGGTTCCCAATATTTATGTGTAATTTGTTTCTTCGTGATTGTGCATAACACTTGCTTGTCCTTGATGCTAATGTCATTAACTTGTCCTGAAGCATATTAAGCGTCTTAGACAGTTTTTCGCATATTTATGTGTCATAGACAGTTCTCCTTGATTAAGTTGCTTCCAGCCATCTTCACATTGATGTTGCCAAAAAAGTAAGTCATTTATATGTCTATCAGGTGATATTTTTTTAGTTCTTACAGTTCAAGTGCCTTAGCGTGGAACTCACCTGTCCAATTTTTTTGCAGGTCATAAAGGGTATGTTTGGAGTACTTAGGCCAATTTTTTTTTTAAATAGTACTTCTATTTTTTGATCTCTCTTCAGACAAAAAAAAAAAGAAAATATTATCCATCTCTTTATAAAAAGTTAGTTGAGAGTCTCCCTTCACTTCTCAAAAAATTACGTACATACAGAAAATTGCTCCAATCTTTACTTGTATTGCTTGCTTGACATTTTTAATAATTGCAAAAGCCTCTAAAAATCAAGGGGGGCAAAAAATTAATTAATAGCTATTTTGTTTCTACACTTCAAAATCGATGATACTACAATTCAAAATCGATATGTTAAGAATGGCTACCTAAGTAACATATTATTCCTATTTTGTTTCTTTCTTTTTTTTTTAAAAAAAAAGAAAGATTGCATCTCTTTATGCAAGAGGCAGTTTTTTCTTTTTATCTGACTTCTAAGTTCTACTAATTCGAATAAGTTTGCCAAAGTAAAAGCATACTACTGACATCCAGACTTACTTGCAGAGAAAGAACCAAATTCCCCCCATCTTGTCTAATGTCATGCTACTTTTTTGTTTTCTATTAAAGCTCATGGACATGGACGTGATGTTACTCAAACATCACGGGTGGTAGTAGTTGATTTGAAAGATGACTGGTCCATCCAAAGGTTTATTAAATAGCAAAAAGATTCTTTTTCATGGTCACGGGTGGTATTTGTCAGCAAGTTTTAATTGTCAGAAATGACTTTCCGAAGATGTTCCTAGTCAGAAATAGGAATGAAAATATAAATCTTCTTGCAATCACTTGAGTTGTGTCAACATAACTGAGCAAGAATTAGAGAGCAGCAGATACGGAAGGTGGAGAGATACGGAACTGAGCAAAAGAAAGTGACTGAGGAAGAAGAAACCCACGGCCTTCGTCAGCTTCCATCTTTCATTGTGGAGAGGCAAAGTTGCTTGCTAAAGATCGTTCCAATCTAATCTTTTTGGCTGTTCAGGTATATTACTCTCTCTCCGTATGTTAAAGTTATATCCTTTCCATGCTTCTACTCGGAACTATGGATTTTGTTGGAAGGAGATGGGAGGAATATTTTTGGTTATGATCTTTAGCCTAAAGTTGTTATCTTTGGCTGTTACGTTGCATGATTGGTATGTCAGGATCTGTAGTGTGTTTGATTATGGACTCCTAGGTTGTAGTTTTGTGCAATTTTTAGTCCAAAATTTTGAGGCACAAGTATATTAGTTAGTCCTAAAACAGTTGTTTAGTTTAGTTAGCACTAAACTAAAAGTTTTTTGTCCGTAAGCACGTAGTAGTGCATATTAAAAAGATACACATGCGAGGAAAGTCATGGCAATCCTAAGGTATAAAACCAACTTAATCCAGTTTTCTCAAGTTGGCAATCCCCCGGTTGAGATAGTACGGCCTGGAATTAGTTTCGCATGAATTGTTGTTTTATATACTCTTACGTAATGCATTTATATATTTATATTAATATACATAATATTAATTATATATTTATACATATTAATTACATTTATAGATCTGTCTCCAGAAAGATTCAGAAAGCCTTATAAAGGTACATAATTTTTACTTTTAAGCATGCAGATACAGATTGTAATGTGTTGTTCTAGCTTTAGTTTCTTTGAAAAATTAAATAAATAACATAAAATTTTTTTTATGTGACGTATATGAAATAAAAAATAATAGGGAGAAATATATTTATGATATAAGTAAATAAATTTGTGTAAATAATCTATTATTCAAACAAACTCATTATTGTAAACATATATACAGATATATACTCAATTATCATGGCCTGGAACAACCGCCGTGGTGCTAGAGGACGCAATGCGGACCGCATGAGGCAAGATGAGGAAGATGAGGCCTTACTTCTTATGAGTGCCTCGTTAATGTTAATGCATCCGTCACTTGCACACGTGGATAATAATCAACCACTTCCGCAACATGATGGTTCATTCACAGATAGGCAGTGGGTGGAACGCGTACTCTACGGTCATCATAGACGCTCAATAGACAACATGCGTATCACGGTTGATAATTTCTTGCTGCTGTCCAATATCCTTGTCGAGAGACAGTACGTTCCGCACAATTACCAACAGCGCGTGCCCATACAGGAGGCGCTTGCTATGACCTTAATGTTGGTCAGCCACAAGCATACGCACCGTGTCTTGGGGACAATTTTTGATCGATCCATCGAGACGATTAATCGAAATATAAAAAAGGTACTCCGAGGCCTGTGTTTATTTGCAGCTGAAATAATACGACCGGGTGACCAGACTGCAGTTCATCCACGCATTGCAAATTCAACTAATTTTTATCCATGGTTCAAGGTAATGTTGAAAGAATCGAGTGATTTTTGGCTTGATGTACTAAGACGATTGTAGAAAGTTGATTATATATTTTTTACACATATTAGGATGCTGTGGGAGCGATGGATGGCACTCACATCTCAGCTTGTCCTCCGACAGGCGAGCAAATGACATATACAAATCGGCACGGGTGGCAATCACAGAATGTTCTGGCAGTTTGTGATCATGACATGCGCTTCATCTATGTGTATGCTGGATGGGAGGGAAGTGCACACGATGCGCGAGTGTTGGAGTCAGCATTAGCATATCCGTCCGATTTTCCACTGCCGCAACCTGGTAAGTGATGGGTCCAATATTTCAAGTCAAGCATGTGCTATGCTTTATGTCCACAACTCCTATTTTTTATCACGTTTATTAATTAGAATAATTTTGTCAATTAGGCCAGTACTACTTAGTTGATGCGGCATACAGGAATGCTCCTGGTTTCATGCCCCCGTATAAGAACGTGGGGTCCGAATCTCCGGCAAAAACCTTGTTCAATACTCGACATTCGCAACTTCGCAATGTCATTGAGCGCATATTCGGTGTGCTTAAGAAAAGATTCAAATGGTTAAAGGGTCCGGTAGATAATTTCTATATGAGCACTCAAATCAGTATAGTCATTGCTTGTTGTGCGTTGCACAACTTTTTAAGGATGCACCAACCAGAAGATGCCCATTTTCAACGGTTTGAATCAGAAGACGTGCCCTTAAATGAAGAGCAGGCCATAGGCGGGCTAGCACCTCAGCCGTTCGCATTAAACGTATCTCCTGCAGAGCTAGCGGAATGGAAAACTAAACGAGATTACATAGCGACTCAAATGTACGCAGCACGGGAGCGACACCGCCGTTAGGTGTTCATCGCATTACAAAGGATTGTAATTGTCCCTAAAATTTATTTTCCCATCTGTAGAGTAGTTTACTTAAACTGCCCTCGATTTCCAACTTCTAAATTAATCTGTACCGTTTGTGTATTAAGTGAGAGTATTGGTTTTGCGTAAACGCAGTATTATGTCAAAATTTTCAAAGTCAAAGTCAAAATTTTCAAAGTCAAAGTCACTTGCTTAAATTCTATAATGTGCACCTGTCCAAACGCTAATTTACACGATTTACTTACTATCCAAACGCCTATTTCATATTTACGCAATCTTAAAAAGTTACCTAAAAAATATCCCAAATAACTTACAATCCAAACAAACCCAATATTTCACTTGCATCATAAACACATTTTCCAACCCACCTTTTTATATTCCCAATCACCTTTTTATCTCACATACATTACATCACAAAAAGTGCTACAGTATTTATTCCAAATAATATTTCAAATAATACACTATCCAAACAGTTGGTTTGTTTGGATTGCTTCATATTTCCCCAATTTTATTTGCTTACATCATCTTTACAATTTCCAATACACCTTTTTATCTTCCCAATATCTTTTTATCTCACATACATCACATCACAAAAAGTGCTACAGTAAAAATATCCCAAATAATCCCAATTAACTTACAATCCAAACAGGTATTTCACAGTCCTATAGAGTGGTATAACAAACATATTACTACAAGCAAGCAATCTCCCAATCGTTCTTCAAATTTCAATTACTAAAAAAGAATAGATGAATACACCTCTCACAAAATTCTTCATCTCCGCATAAAAGTAACTAATGAATGAGTAAACCATATATGGAACTGGCAACCAAAAATAATTACAGAGACTGGGATTCTACCTTTGTATATAATGATGATGAAGACCTCCCTAAGTTAACGCCGGCTAAGGAAGTAATTATATTGCTTATTGATCTATGAAATCAAAAGGGTTAATGGCAATGATAATTGTATGGAAACTTGACTATTTTGGGACCGAGCAATCACAACTATTGAAGTACTAATCTTCTATGCATTATCAGCGCTTTGGTTGGAAGGAGCTCCTGCAAGCCATCCCCATACCCCTCCTGAGCTCTGCTTCTGTTTTGCACTTAAAGCAGCTTGCTCGGAAGCAGCCTTTTGCCGCTGGAGGATTTCAAGTTCTTTTTGCAGTAACTCCAAGTTTTGTAGCTTCTGCCGCAGCTCTGCAACATCAACCTGTCACTCAAACAATGGCAGTTAGCAAGTCCTCTTCCTGTTCATTCAACGATTGAAAGAAACAAACATGCTACATTTTCGCTTCAAGAAATTAAACTTCAATCATATCAATCCACTAACATCATCTATAGCATCCCATCAAATTAAAAATACAAAAGTATGAAGAGCCAGAACTTTGGCATTATATGGAAGCCGTAAGTAAACAACTGAAATATGGCCCTCCACATAATTTTCACATGTAATTAAAGGGTAGCTTGAGTTTATCAGCATTTCAACACCTGAAGAGAGTAGTCTGAATGTGTAAAACTCAAGAATCAAAATGCAAAACTCACAAAATCAATCCTCATAGGCTCACACCTCGAGTAGTGATCTTGACTCGACAAAAAGATTCACAGAAAAACCAAAGGAAACACTGGTAAGAAAAAGAATTGAGTTATCAAACACAACCCAATAATACCTCGAGCTTGAAGCATCTAGATTGTTCAGCAGCAAGCTGGCCTCGTACAGACTGGAGCTCCTGTAGATTGTTAATTAGACAAATTCAATTATTCTTTCTTCACAATGGCAGTAATATACTGGATATGCAAAACTGGCTAAGCTGCAAAATTTATTTCCTGAAGGTCAAAGGCACATCAGCAGTTAAACAGCTACTATAGCAGGCTTACAAGATCACAAAAAACATGACATGAAATACATATGAGAGACTCAAAAATACATCATGCTTCAACAAACATCTGAAACAGAAGATGCTCAGCCCTGACTCTTGAGTAGTCATTTGCATTATTGCTCATGCAACTAGAGAGCTCGGAGTATCTGAAAGCAGACGCTACAAAATATAAACTGTGCAACTTTTGACTGCACTTAAATATCTCAAAATGCTGAACCAACAAGAGGTCCATACTCAGGCAGTGCTCTTACTCCATTCCACTATCCCATGATAACAGGAAGACCAATAGATATAAATAAATATGTATGTATGTACACAAATATAAATACATATATGTGTGTGTGAGTTTGCATAGGTATATATTCATGCACACAGATATATATATATATATATATATATATATATATATCTACACATACATGCAGATACACACGCACACACATACACCCCTCAGTTTCAGTTATGCTCTGGGGTACCAGAATTTGGTCTAAATTCTCACATGGTTCCTTCCCATATTACTGACAAAGCTCTGGATTTAAATTTTTAGGTTTTTGAAACATCAATAAAGAACCTTAAACAGGCATAAAGCACTCAGTCCTACCTGAACCTCATTCTATAACAGGTAAGACAGATCTTTTCGTCAACTGAGAAGAAAGAAGAGCTTATATGCTAAATTTGTATGTTGAGTTGCCAAGATTAATCTCAATTTGAATGGAACTCTGTCCTTTAAGAAGCAAATTATCCCGTGTAACATCAAGTTTGTCCGTGAGATGACTACATAACACTGATATTTATCGACCTATTCCAACAAATTTTTCCTTCCACCAGGAAGTACCCTGTAAAATTCCATGAGACATGTCAGGCCAGGCAAAAAGCAAAAGAAATTACCTTGTAAAGGTCTGTATTGCGAGTCTCTGCATCCGTCAACTCCTGCTTCAGCTGGAGTGTTAGAAGTTTCTCCTTGCTGAGAGAAGATTCTAGTTCATCCTTCTCTGCTTTAAGAGCTGATATAAGGCGCTCACTGGTTTCTTCAACTTTTTTAATCTGCATGATAGCTTACAAATATCAGAATTGGAGTTTAGAAGCAAGACGTATAATTAACAGCTAATTACACCATTTGAACTACTTGGGCAGAGGCACAAGAACATATTGTATAGCTGCAAAATTACTAAACAATGACAGAAAAGACAGTGCATCACATGAACAAAATTATATTTTTTTTTTGTTGGGCATCAGAATCCACTTTTTTACACCTTATTTGAATGAATTTGTTTCAATACAACTAGGAGGTTGGTACTCAAACTTGGCACCTTCTGTATCCGGGTCAAGATGGCCAGACCAATTTTAGTCACTTTTAAGACTCATTACTTGTGCATAAAAAATTTAACACATTATGTGTCTTAAATTCTGAAAGAACCACCACTGTAATTATCTATATAGGGAAATTGATCGATTGTTTATCCTAAATGTCATAGCAGTACACCTGCTACTGCATCCTCCCCCCCCCCCCCTTTTATCCATGACATCCATTTTGTAAGCATCTCCTTCAAGTTTCAAACTTAGCTTTTGAAGTAAGGAGCCAAAACGTCTACCCAGGTGGGAACCATTCCAGGGGCAGTTGCTCTCTAGAAAAATAAACTTGCCACTAGATCAGGTATAGAATAATCCATCCGGCATGATAGCAGCTAAAGTGGACTCTAGCCAAGCATCCATGCCCTTCTTTTAATAGTGTTTCCTTTTAATTCTTTTCTTTTCTATATTTTATTTGGAAGAGGGGGGGGGGGGTGTTGAAGTAAAAAATACAAGTCTGTTAACACTTTGTTAACAAGTTACTATTAAACAGTTCCTATCCAAAATAAAAGGTTCTGAGAGAAAATTGTGAACCATTAAAATTGCCACTTCGAAAAGTCATTGAAATACTTGAATTCCACATTCTTATTCCTTTTACATGATTAGTCTATAATCCACGAATCATTAAAACAAATTCAAAATCTTATAAGTATTTTAGATTCTAGCACATAATTCAAAAAACTAATAACCTTGCGATCCATAAATCTTGTGCAGCTGCTTGTTTAACAGATTTGAGATTTCCTAATTGCCCATAATCAGAGGAATTATCAATTCCCAGCTACCATTCTGAGTTAATCCCCTAACAATTTGTAATCAAAGCTTCAAGGAGTCAAACTAATCTATCTATAATTATATTCAGTAGGTTTCAATTTTCCTCAGAAAATGATAACTTAAATTTCAAACTGCTTCTATGTGCTTTCTTTGATAACTTTCATGAAACCATCATCACACAATAACAGCAAAGCACAGACAAAGATGTTTGTCAAGAGTGTTCCAGCATAATACCGTGGGCTCTGAATCCATTATGATCTCCCTTATTTTCCCATCTTGACCTGTTTCAAACTCAGACTCCATATCTCTAGTGGGGTTTGTAGCATTATGCACAGCAGACACGCTATCAGGTACTGGAGTCTCCATCATCTTTGATTGCAAAGTTGATTTGTGGCTGGGTTTAAGAACATTGACCTAAAAGCAGCACCAAACCAGCAGTTAGGGATGAACAAAGGAAAATAACAGAAGAAAAGGTAGGAAACGGAATAAAAGAATATACTCTACCTCATTGCTGTATCGCCCATTGTATCCTCCAAAGGAGACCAGGATGTCTTCACCATTATAGGAACTCAAAACCAAACTCAAGCCCTGAAACATGAGAATATGCTCTCTAGTTAATATGTTCATAGTTGTGTGGCACTTCCAAAAATCAAGAGAGCTGATTTCCTGTTCTTTTACATGCAGAACTAACTAGAGCATATGACACGCAACAGACATCTAGTTTTGAGCTTCAAACCAAGCTGAAACTAAACCATACAGTGGAAGGATGCATGATAATAAAAAAGAGCAAGACATAGCTGTGTGAGAGCACTACTCGAGTGCTTATTTAATTTTTCGTCTACAGAGCTTAGGTTAATGAGTCTATTACATTAGTTTTAAGTCTCTTCAAGTAAAGCATAGACATCCATCTAACCCAATCAAGCATTTTGGCAACACTATTAGACGTTAGCAGCAATAAACCAGGACCAGGTACAAAAGCAAAGCTTCAGTCCTAGTCAGTGGGGATTAATAAACATATTTTCCAAGGTAAAAATGAGAAACTTTCAAAAGAAAACTAGCATTGTCAGCTTAAAATCAACCGCGATAATTTTTTTCCCAAATTATAATTCGTTAAATGAGTATAAAGACCTGACTAAAAAATAAACAGCATTAACTTGCTGGACATAAAAGATCAGATTCAGCAATCCCTAAAGGTAGCCTGAAGTAGAATGTGCAACCATAGAGAGGGTAATGATGGCATTCTACATTTACTGGTGGTTATCCATCATTGCAAATGATTTACTTGTAACACTCAAATAACCAACCATAACATCAAACATATGTTCTTGAATATATAACCAAACCACCTTTGAAAAAAAAAGAACCTAAAAATGTGAGGGTCTAATATCATGTTATACCCACATCAAGCATAAGACCAATCATAAGTCAAAACGACAAGACTTTGTGAACTTAAAGCAAATATAACTACTTTCGTTGCAAAGCGTATGCAAATTAAACTTTCTTCCCAAATTGTAAGTTTTGGATTAAATGAAAATAAAGGTTAATTTGAGACAGATTTAAAATTACGACATGCAACTTGAACTAGAGGAATAATGATGTTAATGACCATATAATATCTATCAAACTGCAGTAACATGCCCCTTATAATCCATCAGAAGATTGCCAATTCCATCCTAACGGAAAAAAAATGCTTAATCGTGCTCCCCTTAGTAGAATAACAACTTCAAGAACAAAGTTGCAATCCAGAGAAACTCAAACATTTATTTGAATCCAGAACATCACACCATCAGGGAAAATTTGATGAATAATATATCTGTACGACTGAGAAGATATAGAAAAACCAATTTCTCAGAACATCAGGTACTTGGAAAATACTTGTACATTTCTATTATTTTACAATTGGCCTCACACTAAATCAAAAGCAAATAACATGTCGGCAAGTAATTGACTTAAAATATATGGTGCTATTCGCTCATTCCACACAATTTCTTTGAAGCTTGACAAAAGAAAAATGATGAGATTCATCTTTCCTACTAAAATTTCGCCAGTATTCTGCGTATCTTTCTGTCCATGCTGCAGTATTATTTGAACTTTGAGCTTCTTTATGGTAGTAATGATCTTGAGCTTCTAATTCTAGTTCATAAATTATGATCCAACAGTTCAGATTCTCTTATCTTCTCAGTCTGATGTAATGCTTCTCAGATTCTGTGAATTTTGCTCAATGTTGATATCCATCTTTACTAGTTTATACAGCATTAGCCGATTGAACTGTTTATATGGACCAACAAGACGGCTCTTGTCTTCTCAGTCCAATGTAATGCTTCTCAGATTCTGTGAATTTTGCTCAATGTTGATATCTATCTTTACCAGTTTATACAGCATTAGCCGATTGAACTGTTTATATGGACCAACAAGACCGCTTAGATGGTTACCATATAAGCAAATCCATTCATGTGACTAACCCTGCCAAGTGTTCAATTTGAGAGACACTTGGAACAAAATGCATCATACTCCCACCCGGGACTCCACCTTTCCCCTCTCTCCCAGGTGACAAAATTTTGACACACAAGTTGTAGACAAAATATATAGAGAGCCAGACAACAGCGGTTGGAAGGTATATTAGAAAGGATGAACATTCCAACAATACTTTCCTGCCATATTTAAAAAGTAAGTACTGTAATGCTTGCATTGCTGGAACAAAATCCCTTGTAGGCCAATTAAAAGAAAACCAAAACATGCATAGTCAGATAAGTTATATAACCAAACTTTGCCCTGTGGGATGATATACATACCTCACTAGCAATTGAAACACGTCCTTGAACACTTGTTACCTCTGACCAAACTAAGGTAGACATGTTGAGGACAACAGTTTGAGAGACCCCTGCAAAGCAAGTGGCTTACATGAATACAAGAGGCATAGAATGAATGGGGTAGAGCAATTTCACCAAAAAAAATATTGCATTTATAAGAAACAACGCCAAATAAAAGGTTCCCATGTATCTCTAAATCAGACTCCCTCTGTCCTGGACTTAGAGTTGGTTTTTGATATTCTAACTTTTTACATACACTGGCCCAACCCATCTATATTAGCACAATGTCATTTTGATTCTCAGAAATGATCATTGTTGTTTGTGCACCAAGTTTTGATGAAATGGCAGTTTGAACTGATTTGGAGACGTTGGAAAAACACAGAAAATGTAGCTCCCAGAGTTGGGTGTTGTCCTGTATGTGCCAAACTTTTGAGAATGGAATGCATCTTTGTGTATGGGAACTACTTTTGTCATTCCCCAGGTGAATTATTTAGCCCACTTGAAAACCTCATACAAGCACAATTTGGAAGTTAGAAACAAAAAAAGCATTGTCTAACTCTGAGACAACAAAAAAATTGATGACATTAACAAGGGGATGGAGGGAGTACAAAATTTACCAAGCTTTTTAACAACAAGATTTTGCATTAGTACGTGGCAGAATAATGCATGTCATCAAAATGACAGTCTTTCATTTGTAACTTAGCTTCAAGGAGAGGAAGGGCTAAGCCAAGTATAGGAGAAAACGGATCTTTTACACCTCCTTGCCTGACACCAACCATTTTGGGAGAACACGAGAAAAAACAGTCAAGGAGCTTCCAGTTCAAAGTAGTTATTTGTAATATCCAAGCATGCTGTTCCTTTTGCAAGGCATTATTGACCAAATGCAACAAAATGGGTTTTCCCCTCAAAGATATTTAACTAAGAGAATAAATTTAATAAAGTACTAGAATCATCAAAGGCCCTCTCAAAATTTGCACATATTCCTAAATACCAACAAGATGTACAAAACATGCTAACTGCAAAACATCTATATAGGGAAAAAAATCAAGAAAGAAAAAGACTGCAATATAGATGCAGAAAAACGTGCTGACAATGACCAGATTAATTCCAAGGTTATTTGTGCCAATGAAGAATGGTTACCTCTTTTGTGCTTTTTATACTCATATTCAAAATAGAAACCTTAACACATAAAGCATTTAATGTGATCTTAATAGTAAAACCATACCACTCTTATTGTCACCACCACCAACAATAAACCAGTTCTCTCCAACTGTCACACCTGCATGTCCAGCTCGGGCACTCGGAATTTCGCCTTGTTGTGTAGGTCTTGACCATTCCATCTATCAGATAAAAACATAAATATGAATAATGGTAGAAATTATGCATAACCCGGATATCAAAAGATGTACATTTTCTCACAGTTTGCAAATCCAGAACATGCAAATCATTGAAACAGGTAGCATGTGAACCTCCTCCAAAGATAAGAAGGTAGCGCTCCGCATGCACTGCAGCAGTGTGATCAGATCTTGGAGAAGGTGGCACTCCCCTGCAAAAACAGGCATTAGCTCTTGTATTCTAATGCCACATACTTGGAAAGAGCCATGAATTGGAAGACAAATTGTCATCAGTACCAAATACAGTAGACACTGGTTTATCAGGACTGTTGGAAATTAGGAGCACTATCATACAAGGGATGCGAAAACCCCATCAGTTTTGCTAAAAAATAAACATAATATCTTTTTTTAATTTCATGGGCTACAGGACAGAAAAAGAAAATTTATCAAGAACCAATCCAACGTGAGCACATTTATAGCTCTTACATTAACTGGACGTATGCCTGAAAACATCCCTCATTCATATCCAGGCAACCAAAAGATAATGCTATTGTGAAACAAGTTATTCAAATTGCAGCAAAATCTTACAAGGTATCTACTTCATCCCAGGTCATTGTCTCCAAGTCCAAAATGTGCAGGTCATTCAAAAGAGATCGCTTTGCATCTTGTCCACCAAATATCACCAAGCTTGTCCCCACAAGGGTTACTGATTGTCCACCACGAGAAACCTGTCAGATCACCCGCAAATGACAAAGTTTCTTTTCATTCCAAAGGGGGAAACACCAATAGATAATTAAGAAAAAACGAGTATATACTGGTGGCTTTCCATAAGTCTTCAAGGTTGACCAGCTACCATTTTGCAGATCAAACACCTTCACTGTAAATACCAATTATTAAGATGTTAAGAGAGCCAAAAAACAGAAGAGGTGAATCCAGTCTGATCCAAACAAAGAAAGTGTAGTTTTATTAAGTTCCTCAATTACCATAAGCAGGAAGGAAAAGCTGAAAAGACATTCAATGCCAAAGACCCAAAAAACAAAAAAGTACAATAAAATTGCAAAACTACAGAGAAGAGCCTACAAGAAAAGCAAATCCTTATTCACAAAGGGTCGTAACAATGCAGGAGATGTCAGAGAAGGCCAAACATTTCTTTTCTCAGTGACAGACAGGAGGAAGGACTCTGATTAACTTCGTGAAGAAACCCTCTGAATCAAAATATCTCTTTTTGCACAAATCAAATTACATCTACTCTTTTCTAGTAAATGAACAAGCCATCAAGAACAATCCTGTACCAGCAGCAAGTAGGTGACTAGAATCAGCTTCCTAGGAACAGAAGCCATTAGGAAAATGCTGAGGATAACAAATAGTTTTCTTGAAGTTCAGGAAAAAATTAATCAAGCTTGGTTGAAGTTCATAAAAAAAATTAATAACCAGAAACATTGCTTCAATCAAGATTTCTGAATGTCCTATAGTGAGGCCTAAGCGCACCTCCACCAGGATAACAAAGAACAAAAAGCACGACATAAAAGGTAAAGGTTAAGATACACAGATAGAATGAATAAGCTCCTCCCAAGATCAGTTCCATCTCAAATACTAAATGCATATCAGGTACCGTTCATATGGAAGAGCTTTGTCACTGGTAACAAATTTCTAATAGAAGATTTTTTATCTAAAAGATAAGGATTTTATTAAGATATCTTTCAATAATTCTCATTCCAAAAAGCATGAGCTCATAGCCATTGTTCTAGTTAAATGATCCAAACCTTGCATAGTTTCCAAAGGATCCTTGGTGTGTCCTCCTACTGAAAGAAGCTTATTTCCTTCCCACGCTATCTACAAACCAGCAAAACCCGGGGGCAAGAGGTCAGAAACATATCTAGGATAAGTCATCAAATGCTATAACTGGCCAAGTAGGCAACCTTTGCTGTGCCTCTCACACAAGACAAGAAAACACCACAAATACTAACCAAGGAATGGCCTGCGCAGGGAGTCGCAGTTGCAGGAGAAGCCTCAATCCCTGCTTTAACTTCAACCTTCGTCCACGTCCAGCTCTTTAAATCCAACACCTAAAATATTTGATAACGGGATGGAAGGGTACTTTAGAGCTCATTTTGACTTGGAAGACCATTTCTGAAGCTATTCAAAAGGAGGAAAAAAAAAAGATAAAAATAGAAAAACCAAATCCAGACCACTAAATCATCTAGCAGGAAAATTAAATGTGAAAATAAATAAAACATAGGAAAACTAAACTTAAAAGAGCTCCTAAACCATGAAATTTAATTTTGTTCAAGAAATCAATAAACCTTGAGCTACTATATATTGATCCTCCAACAAACTAGGATAAGATTTTGCAAATTTTCAATTTGCAGATTCAGAAGACTAGAGATGACAAGAAGAAGCATGCATTAGACATATTTTACAAACCTGGAGATCACTAAGGTAACGACCATTATGGTTTCCACCAAATATATAGATTTTGTCATCAATAACAGCAGCTCCATGCTGTAAATGAAGCAAAAGTTTATTGAGAATAGATAACATGAATGAACTTAAAAAGTAACAGAAACCAGTAGAAAAAATATGACCTCGTATCGCGCTCTTGGGCGTGTACCAGATATTGGAGGTGCAACCCATTGATCATAGACACCAACCGCACCAAAGCCTTCAGATACAACTTCCAAATCCTGAGTTTCTGATAGGTTTCCATTTTCAGCTGGAATTGTCTTCACCTCTGGAATATTGTTTCCATTCTCAGTGACTAAGTCAACTTTTGCATTTTGCTGAGCCAAAGGACGAATGCTTTGTCAAAAAAGAGGATAGGAAAATCAAGGGCATAAACAATAAAACAATCAACATTACATCGTATTCTATTTTTAGGCTCCATAACCTTCATGGAGTATTCAAGCTAGGATCATAATCTTCATATTATTTATAGGCATATCCCAACTTGAGGGCCAATCATATTCTAGGTAACTAAGTACTGAGCTTTGTGCATGCTTGTTGGAATATCCTAACATGAGGGCAAATTGTATTGACTTCTATCGTTTTTCTTTTGCACTTTTTTCTTACCAAAGTTCATTATTGTGAATTATTGGCTTATGAAAACTTAGCATATACAATTATTATATGCACCTTGTGTCAGAAATAAACAAGTTTATGTTCATGGGCCTCCCATACCTATGAAGTAGAGATCTTCGCCTCACTACTATTGACCGGTAATACATAAATACACAACTAACCACTGTAAGCAGACTCACATTCATTTCAACATCCACAGCAGGCTCCATTATGAAGTTCGAGGCTCTTGAATACCATCCTGGATGTTCTTCCTGCCAACCAAAAGCAATTGTGTAAATGCACACGATTATTGCGGGAGGCATGATCTCAAAAACAACTGATAGTATTTCAAACCTCCAATATTTTGACAAAGAGTCGCATTGCCTCAGTAGATACCATGTTTCCTAGCTCATTCCAGCTGCAACAAAATAAAAAATCTTTTAGGTGACTCAAAACCTTAGGAAGTCAGTATACCCTGGTTATCCCCGTTAATAAAGGAAATGTAACAGTTTATCTGCAGGAATGCCAGGAGCCATCAAAAAGGTGAAACAGTGAGCGTTTCCTAAAATGGATATATTGGTTTCTGTGCATGAAAACAAAGCGAGGGGAGCAAGAATGGGCACAAAAAGCTATCTCCGTAGGTGTAAACAAGTTAACCCAACCCAAGAAGTATGTATTCAAGTTTAATTTAGTGCTCAACAAGATTGATAATTGTCTTCAATTTGGTTTTTTACCATTGATCTGAGCTTAAATAAACTTTGATAAACTCAAGCTCAAGCAAATTTGATTGTTTTGCATACCATTACCATACTTTTATGCTAATTAACAGAGCTTGATAAGTTAAACAAAACCAAGCTTGTTCATGCTTGATTTGATTAATCTATTAACTAATATCAAATGCATATTAACATTCCGAGTTCAAACTGTGTCCCATGTACCGTCACACCTGTTTCAAACCATGTGATATCTTATCTAGAACCAGGAAAAAAAAGTAAAATAAATAATTGCCCCCTAACAAAGCATGGCATTCCATGCACTCCACCATGACAAAACTCCACAGAAACACGGAAAGAAAACAAGGAAGTGACAGGCAATGACGGGAAGCTACAGATTTCCATGGCTTAAAATTTTTTCCGCAAAATTTAACATATAACTTAGCCAAATGCATTTCTAATCTCAATTTCTTTTCCCTCAGTCACTAAGCCAATATGCAATAAAATATACTTCATCATCTCTAATTGCCTGTGCTTAATCATCTAAAAATAGCTTTATTCAACTAAAAGGTAGGTCACATTTCTTGAACACACAACATAACAAAAGTTTAACATTTCCCTCTAAATGCCCCTCTATGTAGATTTTCAATCATTTGATATAAACACACTTTGAAAAATAGCCCTAGCATCATTAGAGATATTCAAATATTCAAATCTCATTACAATGGATCCCTGTAACCTTGACATCCAACAATAATCCATAAGATTGTGGATTAGTCCCAAAGTGTAGAGACATATATCCAAGAGTCTCCAAACAAAAACAGTTTTTATGGCTGGTATGCGTTGGACATAAGCATGCATTTCCATTGTAGCATGAGTACATCTAAGATGGCATTAATTCTTACATTCTCCAATTTCTATGATGAACTCTTTGCCGTCTTCTTTGTTCCTTCAATCATTTTCTTTACATCATTGAAGTTCAACTGATGTGGTAATCTATTAAAGCTAGTTCAAGCTATACTCCACACCAAGATAACCAAGAATTCTTCATGAAAATGTGGAGACTAACGGTATTATACCAGTCTGTTAATAAGCAAATCATAAAGCTCAAGAAGACAAACCTCCTCCATTTGCTTAGCTCAACAGCACTCCATGCTTTGGGCTTGGGAATATTGCAGGGTCCTACTGTCGCCTATAAACAAAGAGACACCACCACAAGGACAAGAGAAAACAGAAAAAGATGATTACTTTCCAACCAACAGGCTGAAACTTATTAATGCAGCATCTAACATACAAGGCAACATTCACTCGAGGTGACAGAACACCTTTGTAAGCCAACATTTTTTTCTTTTTCTTTTTCTTTTTTCCTTAAAGCAGTTATAATCACAAATTCTTTATTGGCTGATGATTTAGGATGGAATGCAAAATACAACAGCGGGAATATAAATTACTAAACTTTGTAATTGCCATATAATTGACTGTTTTATTTTATTGGGGTTCATGTCCAATTGATCTCAAATAATGGTCTCGATTGATTGAAACCTACTAGATTGATCTCAAATCTATGGCCCTGATCTAAAGATTAAATTCTAAAGCCAAATAAAATTCACTAGGGATCAAAGGCATTTTCCCATCAACCTTCTAAAGTGAATAAAGCTTAGACTCCTGTGCTAGTCCCAACAGTTATCTTTGGTGCTTGCTACAAGGCATTTGGAACATACCAGCTAGCATCCGCTCATCAATCAAACAGAAAAATGCATAAGTTAAATCCAGCAGTGAGAGTAGGTAAATTTCATTTCTTTCTTAAACGAAAACCCATATTTCCTGTTAGACCTTACATTCGATAAGATAATCATCAAACTCTCAACTCAATCCTTAAACCGAAAAAGACAGAAAAAATATCACCAGATCTAACAAGATAAAAAACAACATCAAAACCCTCGGACAAAGCATTCCCCAAATACATCACAAATCAGTACCAATTCAATCAAATACACCTGAAATGCAGATAATTCAGATAACACACATCCAGATCGACCAAATTTAATCAAAATTGGGGAAGAGAGAATTTTTTGGGGGGACCTGTTGATAGAGGGCGTAGAGAAGGAGAGCGACGTCGTTAGAGAACTTTGAGCTCACAGAAGAAGCGGGAGATCCATCAAAGCCAGCGTAGGCTGCCGCGGCGTAAAATCTTTCCGGATATGCGAGGCTAGAAAGAGACCTCGCCATTGCTATTTCCAGCCCCTTGCTTCCTTTTTCTCTGGTTCTCTTGCAATTTGGGATTCAGATGGAATCGAAATTCAGAAAATCTGAGATCGATTCCGGAAATGTTCTGGAGGCGAAGGAAGAGGACTGGACTTACTATCACTCCTTGTTATTTATTTATAGTATTAGAATTTGGTGAATTTTGAATCGGTGCCGGGGACTTATATATGCTCTGTAATTTGTTGTTAATCCGGTCCTGGTGAAAGTGAAGAGAGCGATTTTCTATATGCTCTGTAATTAATTGTTAATCCATACTGGATTAATCCAGTATGTAATTAATTAAGGGTTAATTACATTTACCTCCCCTGAGGTTTGACCATATTACCAATCAATCCCTGTAATTTGTCCAAATAACGGTCTCACCCTTTGAATGATCAAACACTTAACAAAAACCCCCTTAATGCCGAAAATGCCCTTATTGAGGCCATGTTGCATTAAAAAAAGAACATATTTTTATTTTATTAATCATGAAGCAATCCAAAAAAATAGAAAAAAGTTTTTGCTTATTATTTTAAAAACCATATCTTTGCTTCCATAAATAGTTTTGAATCAATAATTATTTTAAATCTTAAAAATCAATATTAAAAATTAGATAAATTGAAAGAAAAATAAAAAAAGAAGAAATTATTTTAATTCCTGAAGTATGGTTCAAATTGAGGAAAACATGCCTTGTGCTCTCCGCAACATGCCTTGAACCACAAATTCGAATCATACTTGAGGATTTAAAATAATTGCTTTTTTTTATTTTTCTTTCAATTTATCTAATTTTTAATATTCATTTTTAAGATTTACAATAATTATTGATTCAAAACTATTTATGGAAGCAAAGATATGATTTTTATAAAATAATAAGCAAAAACTTTTTGATGATTTTTTTGGATTACTTGAAGGTTAATAAATAAAAATATGTTCTTTTTTTAATGCAATATGGCCTCAAAAAGGGTATTTTCGGCATTAAGGGGGTTTTTGTTAAATGTTTGATCATTCAAAGGGTGAGACCGTTATTTGGACAAATTACAGGAATTGATTGGTAATATGGTCAAACCTTAGGGGAGGTAAATATAATTAACCCATTAATTAATCTAGTATGGATTAATATTTTTACATGGTTCGATGCATGTCATGTGAAAAATATAATATTTAAGATTTGGACAGAAGATGTGTATATTTACATTTACGCTAGTGTTTAGAAAAAAAAAAAGATAGTATGGATTAATATTTTTACACAAATTTGATGAATGTCATAGGAAAACATAAAATAGAATAGTTTAGAATTTGGATGGAGGATGTGGATTATACATTTACACAAATAATGTTAGGAAAAAGCTAATCTTATCTAATAAAATAAGAAGGATTAATTCTATGTGAAATATTTTAGAATTTAAAGGATTAATTCTATAAAAAATATATAATTTAGAATTTGAATAAATTTATGTGTAATAAATCGACATTTGTGTTTGTGTGTAAAAGACTATATTATTTTTATCTAAGAGCTTAAAAATGACTAATCCTAATAATGTATGAAAGATTAATCTTATATGAAAATCACAACATAGCCATATTCACCTTTTTATGTATTTAGTCACATATGGTTATTTTAATGATTCACGAGATAGACTTATCTTCTGAAAGTCCTGGATGTTATATTGCTATATAATAGGTTTGTTTTCGACCTGCTTATTTTAGCTGATCATAAATTCTAATTTTGGATAATTAATTTATATGACGTTCTTACTTGTTTTTTTTTTTTTTTGTATTCAAATTATTGTTTTTTAAATAGATAAAAAAATTAAAATTAATAATCAAATAAAGAATAAATTTTGCTGATTCTGATTATTTTTATAATCATTTTGCATAATTAGATTTTGCAAATTTTAAGCAAACAAAACAAGGCTCATTCCACCTAATTCGTGCGTGCATTGGCTACCACACTAGTTTAACCTGAATAAACTTTTGCTGTTCTGATTGGACACCAATTTGAATCTAAGGGTGCGTTTGATAAAAATAAATCTGAATCCATTAAATTATTGAATAGTAAAATACTAAATTTGATACATTTGAGTGTATATTATATTAGTAATAAGTTGAATAGTTTATCATTTATTTTTGGGATAAGTTTTGCCTAGAAAATTTAGTGCCACTTAATTAATTTAGATGTTCTATTTTTTATGTTTCAACGCAACTGAACATATTAAGATTTGAACACATCAAATTTATATACCGTCAGTGTATACTCTATCACCATTAAATATATGACATATGTACAAATTTTGAAATTTAAAATTTGCGCATATGTCATCCATCCAACTGTGATAGTGTATACACTGACCGTGTATATAAAATTTACTGTAAGTTTAAGTAATGAATTGAGTTATCAAACAAGGCTTAGGTTACAAAAAATTGAAATTCAATAGAATGAGTATGATAAATAAGTGCATCGCATGTCTTCTAGTTCCATTGTGAAGGCAAAAATGAATGCCTTCATTTACAGAAGATGCCTCATTCAATTCTTGATCTAGGGTAAAAGTAACACCACAAGGTGAGAGTGATTACATAACAATTGCATGGGACACAATTACATAATTCTTTTAGGAAAATTCAACCCTTAACTATTTTGTTAACCATCCCTTAAAAATTTTGGTTAACCAAACATAAATATGGGGAAATAATTAAAAGATATTTACTTTGGCTTTAAAAGACAACTACTTTTGCTACAATCATCCCTCATTTTCCTGATTCAAATACAATATTAGCGGGCAAGTACTTAATTTAGACTCTAATAAATCAGCTTAGAAGAATACGCCACACTACTCACATATTTTAAAAATTTTTCCCAATCTTAAATCATGATTTTCTCCTAAATTACCTTTCCTCATTTTCAAAACTGTGTTTTTTACATCAGAGAAAAGTGTGATGCTTTTTTTTTCTTACCCCAAAGAAAAAAATGGTGGAGTTTAACCAATAAAACACATAAGTTCTTGAGAAAAAAATCACCTGAAAAGTTGATATGGGTCGAGAGTAAGAATGGCTTAAAACCCTTTCCCCCTAAAAAAAATTACTTCTAGCACAATATTTCCTAATGTTGACTAAATCTTTTCATTCCACTCTTATCTTCTTTTTTTTTCTTCCTCCAAAGGAAAAAGCATTGGGCAAATTACACTTTACCCCCTATACTTCTATAGTATAGTTAATTTTCACATAGTCCCCTATAGTTTTAAAAAATATATGTAACCTTTTATAATTTGGATTAAAGTGTCAAAGTAACGAAAATGATCATCCATAATAGAACCTATGAAAATGTCGAAATTACCCTTGTTTAAAAACTAAAATAGCTGAAATGACCAAATTATATAAACACATAACACTCTAACCCCGTATGATTTTATATTTTATCATACAATCCCCTTATGATTTAGTACTTTATCATATAACTCCCTTATGATTTTCAATATATATACATAGCCCTCTATGGTTAATAAATAATTTTCAACTTTATATAGCGATATTTTTGACATTTTAGTTGACCCCGTTATGGATTACAAATTCCGTCACTTTGATACTTTAATTCAAACAATGAGGGGGTTATGCATAGTTTTTAAAATTATAAAGGGTTATGTAAATAAACACTAAACCACATGGGGTAAAGTATAATTTGCCCAAAAGCTTTTTGTTGTAATTGGAGCAAAGAAGAATATGAAATTTTGAACCAACCATGTTTTTTTTTGGGCCAACCATGTTGATGACAGAAAAATTCTCAACTGGGATTTATTTATGAGGTTAGACTAAAAGAATCAGCAATTGTATACAAGTCCGATTTAATTTGTGGCCAGAGTGACTCTGGGGCCTGAGCATTCAGAGTAAACAGCCTTCCTCCCTTGGTACAAAATACTGCAACATTGTGTCTTTGAAACGTTGGGCTTTCAACTTGGAATTCCAACGAGTAATATCTAACATTCTTGGAGGAATCCTCTCTTGAATATGATTGGATTAAGGTTCCCTTTACATCTGGACGTTTTCCAGTGATCGTCTTGATCAATTCTTCTCCAACTTCTTTTGGACTCCCAAATGGCTCAATACTGTGAAGGGGCCAAGGAATGGTATGTTAATGTAGAAGATTGATTATGCAGCAAAGTACCATTGCCACTAGCACACTCATAATTTCCACAGACATGTATCAAATTCCTAGAAGAAAACAATTATGCAGATTGCTGAGTGATTATTCTTGAGAGCCGCCAGCTATATATCGTTTCCGTATTAAAGATGAGACAAAAAGATGATTGAAAAATTTGTTCATGAAAATTATAAACATTTTTCTTTAGAAAATAGCAATCTAAACATGGCATTAAACTTCTAATGCTAAAGAGTGTGTAATTCAAGAAATATATTTGTGTAATTTACTATACACTAATATATCCGTCGCTAAGTCGCATTGTCACTTAGTAAAAGATTTTCATTTTACGAATTCTCTCTCTCTTTTTAATTTAAAAAAAATTATAATAGCACTCCCCTAAATAAAGAAAAAAGATAAGTTGCAGTTTCAATTATCACCAGCAAAGCATTTGTTCTAAGGGTAAACTTATGGATAATATCATTGAAATTTACCCCTTTTAAAGAACAATCAACCGAGGCAGCTGAACAGAAAATGTGAAATTCAATCTAGTGTATATAATTAGCTTCAAATTCTCCTAGCCGCCTCCCCGCTTTTTAAGTCTTATTCCTCTCGACACGGTTGGTGGGATAAACCCCAAACCTAACACCTCTTTGTTGGAAAAGATTTTTTTTTTTTTCGAAAAGGTAAAAAGAAGAAAATTAGCTTCTTCAACCAGAGCCAATAATTCTCGAAAGATATAAACAAGGTTTAGTGGACTTACGAGAAATTACTGGGGACTGTTGAGACAATTACACTGACATTGAGCTCTCCGGTCGAACCCGGTGGACCAAATGCAACAATTGGCTCATTTACATATTTCCGGCCATTTTTAAGCCCTGGTGGATCCAGTGATCTTTCTGCCTTCCCAGCTGCTCTAGACAACAGAGTTTGATCTCCAACCCAATTTGCAGGATATATGAACTCTGCATTTTCCACAGTATCATAGCAAAACTTGAAAGTCTAATAAAAAAGTAATTGTTAGCCTTCTAGTTTTCTAGTTTACCCAAAACTTGAGAATTGTTTCCATACATATAAATTAATATTGTCTGTCATAAAACCAATTTCTATGTAGCTGTAAAATCAAGACTTGATTATCTATGTAGTTAGTGATTTCTCTTCAAAGCTTTTATGCACTTGGGATGTTGAATACTGTATTTTCAAACATTTCAAGAATTAGCTTCGTTAATTAGACAGAGGGGAATTCACTTACTAACCAAATCCTTGATCTGCAAAGGCCTGGTTAGCTTCAATGCATCTGCTATACCCTTCAATCGGATAAAGAACATCTAGCTTCAAGCTCCTAGCATTTTCAGGCGACAACCCAAGAAGAAAGCTAGTAATGCCGGCAAAATTAGCGCCAACAGCAACCACAGAAGCCGAGGCAACACCTGTGAGAAGTCGCCTCCTGAAAGTTGATGCTAAAGGTGCAAATTGGTTTGCAGAATCAGCTGGAGGAGGGACTGCCGCTTGCTGCTGAAGACTCTCTTTCTGGTCATTATTAGAAGATTGAGTCATGCAAATTGGATAGGGAAATTTGGTCTTGATTTTGCATGCATTCAGGCAACTATAGTGTTGCATCTGAATGGCCATCAATGTTGATTATTGGTCATCGTTTTGTGATTAAGCGTTGCTTCAATTGCCAGGATAGTGTGGTTTTTTTTTTTTTTATGCCTGGATGAGCGTAAAGATTTGCATATTTTCTGTAGGTCAGTAGGTGATAATGTTATCCTTTTCTAGTGGTTCTCGTTCTTCGGTAAAGATGTGACATCTAGTGGTTCTCATTCTTGGCACGGATTAGATTAGTCATTTTTTGGAGTGTTTTTAAAAAATTTTACTGTAGCAGTGTATATGAAAAATTTTTAATTATAAATAATTTTAAAAATATTTGACATATTTTATAAATGAGATGTTTTTTTGAAAAAATGGCCAATCCAAACGATTGGTTTAGATCTAATTAGGTGCTATTAGTATACTGTATGTATAATGTGCCGGCACACTTATTTTATGCATTGACATGATATACACGAATAAACCCTACGAGTGTAATAAAATTATACAAGTGTATATCATATAATATAGAAAGTATAACAATTGGACAATTATACCAACCTCCAATCCTGTCTATCCCAAATCCTATATCTGAGTCCTATGCTTCTACCAAATTACGGAAATTTCTCCGGAGTTTTTTTTTTTTTTGCCTTTTTGGTTTTTTCCTAAATGGACTTTAATAATCAAAAGGGTTCTTTAATCGTGGAATGTGGGAAAGTTAACCAATCTCCTTGCTGTTTTTGCTTTCTAAATTAGAGAATATTATGGCAAGTTCGAATGTGAGCCTTAATTACACTATTTGTTAAAGTGCTAGTAATCTTTTTACAGTATTTTTGGTCTTCAAGATTTGGACCTGGCCTTTTTTTATAATCTGGTCCTAAAATTGACCAGTTGCAGACTCACTGCCAAAAGAAAGATGGCCTGACGTAGGAGTTGCTCTAAATTTTGCAAAAAAAAAAAAAAAATAAAAATTAATTGGACTGCACAAACACTACTCTTAGCTATACCATCGGTTTCAAAAATCTAGACATAAAATCAAACAAGAATGCCAAAATTTTTTTTTTTTTTTTCGCAAAATCAAAATTTAAAATCAAATTAAATAATCAAACAAGAACACGCTGTAGAACTCCAACTCGAAGCATATGAGGGAATAATCAGTCACCCTATTTCTTTTCCCATGCTTTCAGTATTACTAGGTGGTGAGACCCCGCGTTTGACGCGGGGTGCCCCTATTAGGGGTTATTGGTTGTATCTTTTTTTTGTATATGTCTATGAATTATTTTTGTTTATTGTGGTCGTTCATTATAAATTTTATATAATTTAATAGAAGCAGTGTTGGTTTTTGCGTTATTTTCTGCTGAATTTTTATTAGTTTGGGTGGTTATTTTTATGGTTGGGTTTGTTGGTTTGGTGTGCATTTAATTAAGTAGTGTATATTTGTTGGAAATTAATTTTTTTTTGTATTGTGTATTCAGCTTAAAGTTTGTAAAATATTTTGTTAGAATTCGTTTGTTATTTTTTTTGTTAAATGTAGTGGTAATTGTAATGTATATAATATTTTTTTTGTCTTGGTTATATGTAAATAGGATTTTGGTTGCTTCGAAAATGTCGCTGTTTAACTTATGATAAACAATGTCGTGGTTTGTTTTTTGGATGGACTTGGTGGTGTTTGTTTTTGAGCTCTAAGTTTGTGTGGGTTGGTATCCGAAGTTGCAGTATCAAATGATTGATCAATGGAATTATTGGTTACTTGTTTGTTTTGGTTTTGATTTGTAATTTTAATGGTTTTGTTTGTACATTTTATTGAATGTTTGTATTATATATTTAATGGCTTTTGTGATTGATATATACTATATTATGAAGATAATAAGATTATTGAAATTTGTGATTTACAATTAACATAATGTGATCTATGTGACGACCCCACCTCCCCCTGAGGCGTACCAAAGGGTTTGGCAAACCGCCTGCCCAACTCTCGCCAGGACTCACTCACTCAAATCACGTGCACACATCCATGGACCATAAATAACATCCACAATTCAAACTTATAATTTACATTGATAGAGATCAGGGTACAAAGTCTCGATATACTTAAACTAGTTCAAAACGAATACAATCCAAATACAAAATGTTCCATTCGAGGAATAGCGCGAGTACAAGTCAAAAGTCAAACAACTAGACTACGCTAGTCTTTACATATCTCACGCCTCGCTCGTACCCCTGTAAGGAAAACAAATAACGTGGTATGAGCTAAAAGCCCAGTGAGGTTCCAAATAGCAAATTGACCATTATTTATAAGTACAAGTTTTCGATATAGCAAAGTAAGGAGCATGAAGAGTTCATAAATGTGAGCAATAACACGTCAAGTAGAAATCTCAAAATGAGCGAGTGTAAAAGTTTTTCAAAATCAACAATAATCCAATAAGCAATAATCAATCCAAAGCATAAGGATACGGATGGCCCTCAGGAGCCAACTTCCATTCATCATCAGGAGCTTGATCACGTAGTAGTTGACACTCCGTCAACTTTCAAGTAAAGGAACCAATCCAGTAGAGCACCACTTACACGACTATCCGTCCACCATTCACACCCCCTACTGGGCCCAAAATCCTCAATAAACATGGGTGGTAATACTCGAGTATACCGATTAGCCGAGGAGGTATCACTCCACTCGACAAAACAAGAGACCCAGGGTTCGTTACCCAATCGACCAAGCCCTTGCCGGCTCGACTAGAGTAACTCGCCACAGAGTTTCTGGAATTCCAGGAAGTGCGCACATCAAGTATATCAAGTCAATTGCAATCAATAAACAAGTATATCACGTAAGAGCAAGTGCGATAAAGTACACTCTTGCCCTGTCAATTCACGTATATAACATGTACTCATATTGGTCACGTATCAAGTTCAAGTATCTAGTGCAATTCAGTATTTGAAAGCACTCACCACAAGATATAGTGCCTTTACTGGTCACTTTCAGGTTATACTCTGGGTTCGGAGTCCAAATCTGCGATAAACTCAGTTTGAGAACTTTGAAACATGTCTAGAATTCGAAACTTAGACGTTTCGTCAATAAAGATCAAGAAATTGAAATTCACTTGGAGAGTAGTCGTGAAACACTTGCTCGCTTTTTAAACAGTAAAACTTTGTAACATTTTTACTTGAAAATGCCATGCGAGTCGAAAGTACAAGGAAAATATACTCCGAGCAATCATGATTTCATTTCTCAAGGGTACAAGTTCGGCCAAGTCCTAACATATAACCCTTGATAACAAAGCAGCAAGGTCCTCGCTAGCTCGAGTGATAATCACTTAACCCTTACTCACGTTACAAGTATAGTTTCCTAGTCCTCGAGTGTAAATTCGGGCAGCATGCCCTTTGTGTTTACCAAATTTTCCAGCCATTTTGGCTTCAATCCTTACACAATCCAACCCAACATCATCCACAATATAATTTCAGTTCATTAGCCATTCCATAGGCTCAACACAACATAAGAACAAAAATCAAAGTGATAATAAGGGTGGAAATGTAACCTAGCAAAAGACAGATTTGACGTATGGTTGCGGAAATAACACATCCGAGGCTACGCTTATTGGATTGAGGCGAAACTTATGCCGTTTCGAAGCTAAGACTCAGGGATACAATGTTCATGAAGATCACTTAGTCCAGTTTCCAATGAAACCTAGTCAAATCCTCAATTTACAGAACCAAAACCCAACTAGTCGGCTATTTAACTACACTGCACTGGAATGGTCATATCTCAGGTTACCAAGGTCCGATTAAGGTGTTCTTTGAGGCGTTAGAAAGCTAAGACAGGGAACTAAAACTTTCATGTTTTGGGCCAAGACTAAAACTGAACGGATTACAGCGAATAAATACCATCAAATAGACTGAACTGTCCACGCAGCATTCTGGAAGGTAACCTAAAATAGCAAGGGTATTTTCGTCTTTTCATATGCTACGTTGCTCCGATTTAGCTGAAATTTTACAGGAACCTATAAAATACCATTCTCTACAACTTTCATGTTTTGACCTAAGGCCAATTCGGCCTCTAACATAGGGTTACAAAACCAGACAGAAAGTTGGGGAAAATTTTCCAGATTCTGGAATTTTTGGTATTTAATGGAATTTTCTCAAATTTCTTGTTCTAATCACTACCAAACAACCTTATATAACCTTATTTACAACATTTACAACTACACAACAAGTTTAGGCAGAAACTCTGAAACCCTAGCTTGCTTATTCATCCCAAAATTCATCACAACCACTTGGATAATCATGAAATCAAGCCAAAACTTAAGCTAAAAAAAAACATCTTAAAGCAAGATTAAAGCAACAAGGATCATGATCAGATGTTTATACCTCAAAAGCAAGTCTTGGAAGAGTGATTCTTCACCCCCTTAGAAATTTCTTAGTTCCTCAAGCTTCCCAACTCACAACCTCCACTTTAATCGGTTTAAAATTGGATTTTCTCACTTGGTTTGGCTAAGATTCAAGAAGAAAGAATTTTTTTCTTTTGCTCTCCCTTTCTCTCTCTCTTTTGGTCGACCAGCAGCAGGAGAAATGAAGGGGAAAGTCCAGAAAATTGGTTTAATAAGGTTAGTTAATCACTTGGCCAAGAAACTCTAGGGTGGCGACACTTGTCGCCACCACCACCTTTCATTTTTCTCTTTCCTATCCTTGTTATTTTAGCCTCTAATTTTGGTCAGACTTAGCTGGAAATTAAGAAGATATTTTGCTCAAATACCAATGAGCTCATGTGGTAAGAAAGTGGTGGTCCAGTGGTGCGTTCAATCGGTAGTGCGCGGGACCCGCCGGTTCGCGCCGTTTTTCTTAAAAACACCCGTACTAGGGTTTTTACTTCCCATTCACTAACCTTATATAATTGCTTCTATTCACATATTATTTCTCACTTAAAAGTCACTTTTAATCATCAAATTGATCCTTGGCCAGTACCGAAAATTCATCCGGCGGAAAAATCGCTAAAACCCTAATTTGCTCAAATCTTGAAAACAAAGAGTAAAACGCTACTTTCTAGATTCATTTGCACTTATTATGGAATAATTAGATAGTAGAGCTTTAATAAATAATAATTTCCAAATAAAAGAGCATTTTTAAGAAAACGTGAGGGTTTTACAATTTCAGAAATTAAAATTAGGGTTTCTATTAAAATGTGAGACATTTAATAAAACCGGTTAGTCACAAGTAAACTAGGGTTTTTGATTAAACATTTAGGGTTTCTAGTCTTTTAAAATAAAATAAGGTTTTAAATCAAACCCGAAGAAATACTCTTTAATATTTTCTTTACAAACAATCTCCTAATATTCGGGGTGTTACAATCTAAGTATATGAACAGGTTTTTCATGAGCAAGTTCTAAATTTTCAATGAGATTGGGAGTGAAGATTTGTATATAGTAGCTATTGTCGTCTAGAAGTGTAAATAATATTTAGTTTCCTTCTCCTAGAAAATGTTTGTCAGTAAATGTAGCCCATAATTAAACCACCTGTAAGTGTTGCTTTATATTTAATTTATGTTAAATACAAAATCTACCAGTTTCTCTTTTGTAAAAATATTAGTGTAACATTTCTTGAATTTTACTTACAAATAATTACGTATTTAATATAAATTAAGTGATTCAAAGTAAAATGCCTATAAATAGCTAGTACTTTGTTTATGTAATGGAGGAAATCGATAAAGAGCCGGTATGCTATCGGCAATTTCTTTGTTTTACTTTCACATATTTAATTTATGTTAAATACAAAATCTACCAGTTTTCCTTTCGTACAAATATTAGTGTAACACTTTTTCAATTTTAGGTACAAACATTTATGTATTTTACATAAATTAAATGATTCACAGTAAAATGCTCATAAATAGCTAGTATTTTGTTCATGGAATGCAAAAAATCCATAAAGAGCTAGTATATTATGGGCAATATATTTTTTTACTTTCACATATTTAATTTATGTTAAATACAAAATCTACCAGTTTCCTTTTCGTAAAATATTAGTGTAACACTTTTTCAATTTTAGTTACAAACATTTATATATTTAACAAAAATTAAATGATTCATAGTAAAATATCCTAAAAGAGCCAATACTTTTTTCATGCAATAGAAGAAAGTCATGAAGAGTTAATACTTTATGGACCATTTCTTTTTAAAAAATATTTAATTTATATTAAATAGATAACCTACCAGTTACTTTTTGCAAGAATATTACAGTAACACTTTTTAATTTTTACTTACAAATATTGATGTATTTATCATAAATTAAATATTTGAAAGTACAATGCCCACAAAGAACATGAAATTTATGGTTTTCATAGGAGGAAGATGGAGCAAAGAATAGAAGAAAGATCACAGAACACCGCTAGTTAGCATCACGAAGACAATGGGATGGAAACCTCGTCAGATATACAAATCGAAACGATAGAAAAACTCAACAAATACATTAAAAATGATCAATGGCCAACAACAAGATAGATGGTGAGCAGACTTCACATGAACATTTAATGCACATGACATAGCTGAAATCCCAATTGCAGTATTAGCTAAACAAAGAGCTCAAGACGGGTGGCAGTGTTTTGAAAATCGGACCGGACTGGTCAGTTCGATCGCGAACCGGCCATGACATCGGCCCGGTTCAATGCTAGGTTTGACTTTACCAAGAAACCGGTCAAAAATCGGTCGGACCGCAAAACCGTCAAACCGGATTTGAACCGGTCATTTCCGATTTTCAAGTTTTTTTTTTTTTTTTTTTTGCAAAATGCAATTATCAAGATTTGAACTCAAGACCTTTGTAATAGAAGACCAATGTAGTAACCGTTGCACTATCACATCTTATTAGTTTTTTTTATAACTTATTTATATAAAACAAACACTCATATTTTTTTTGTTTCATTTTCCTTATAAAATCTCATCCTCTGATGACTCTTTTTTTTTTAATCTTCAACTCTTTCTCTCTCTCATCTTTTCTTTTGCCACTCATTTTTTAATCAAACCTCTTTATTTTTAATTTATTGATGTTTTCTTTCATCTTTTAATTTTATTTTTGTCCATTAAATTAAAAAAAGTTAAAAAAGAATTATTTTTCTTTAACCCAATTTATTTAATTCCACAACCACTCACTTTTATCTCATTTTTTGTTTCTCATCAAATTTGCATTTCTATTTTCGATTCTCTTGATTTCCTTCGAACTCCAAACTTTTTTTTTAAATTGCAATATCTAAATTTCAAAACGTAAATTAAAATTTAAGTTCACAATGTCTAAATTCTCATAGACGTGAATTTTGTATAATTTCAAATATTGTGATATTATTGGATTGGATTTAAAATTTTTTTGGTAGATATAATTGAAATTGAGATAAAATTTATTTGTTTTTAACTTATAATTTAGAAAAATTATTTTTAAAAATCCAAGTTATTCGAAAATAGTAAACTTTTCATCATATAAAGTATTAAATTATCCATTACATGTCTTATTTTGTGCATATATATATTTATATAAATTATTTTTTAAAAAATTCATTGAACCGAGGTTGAACCGGTCCGATCGATCGAATCTCGACCCTTTCACTTCACCGGTTCAATTAACGGTCCGATTTTAAAAACATTGACGGGTGGACGTGCATGCAAAACAGACGCGCCATGCATGCTTTGTATCCAGTCAACCACACTATAATATAAGAAGCCGCTTAGTTGCTAAAAGAAACAGTGAAATACCCACATGAACAAATGCGGAGATGGTTAAAAAATGGAGTAAAACCGACGGCAGGCAAATAAGCACAAAGAAAACACTGGGTTTAAAGCCACCGGCAGAATTGCGGGAACCAAAATGATCAGAACAAAAAAAAACACTTGGTTTAAGGCCACTGACAAAACTGTGGGGAGCAAAATGATGAGACAAACATGGGATTAGGGCTGCAAACGAGTCGAGCCGAGTCGAGATTTGAGCTAATTGAGCCGAGTCTCGACTAAATTTTACCAAGCTCGAGCTCGACGAGCCGGCAAATTTCGAGCTCGAGCTCGACTCGAATCAAGTCGAGCCGAGCTCGAGCTCGAAAAAAAAATAAACAATAAATATTTTATTAAAAAATAAATAAATAAAATAATATTTTTTTCTTAATAAATAATAAAATATTAAGGACATATACGTAATTTTACTATGAAAATAAAAAATAAAAAAATATATATAATATACGTAATTTTATTATTAAATAAAAATAAAAATAAAAAAAATATATATATACCCAAGCTCGCGAGCCGGCTCGCGAGCTAACGAGTTTAATAATCTGAGCTCGAGCTCGACTCGAGTTCGATTAACATCGAGCTCGACTCGAGCTTGACTCGAGCCGCTCGCGAGCGGCTCGATTCGTTTGCAGCCCTACATGGGATCTTATGACTTTCAAAGCTATAAAAAGACGAACATGTCCAAAAATGAACCGCAAATAACAAGATAACCAAGACAATAGGACAAGATAGTCCAAAAGAATGTTAGCAAATGAAAATGAACAGCGGAAGAATTGTCCTCATGCAACTCGGCAGCTCCCAAAAGACCATGAAGGACAAAATGAGCAATGAAATCACAATATAATCGACACAATCAATTGGGATGCACTGTTCATCGCCCTTCCATGCTTTATGTAAAGAAGAGATAGAGATAAAGTGCAAGAAATTAAATGATTTTCAAAAACATTTTTTTTATAAATTATAAATGCAAAATTTGCCTCCGCAGAAACTTAAAAAAAAATTAAAATTATACGTTTTTTTTTTTAAATTAAAGCTCAGCCCCTCAAGATAAATTTCCTGGTTCCATATATATATATATATATATATATAGATAAACGATTCTTGACAGATAAGAAGTGCTTATCCAGAATACATAATTTTGATATCAAGAATCCCCGGTGAATTTCTCAATTGTGAGTTGAATGATCCGTTGCTGAAACGTATCCGATGCAGCTTGCATCCTCTAGTACTGTTGTGGCTGCTTCAACATCCATCTCTTGCTGCTGCATTCCATGAAAAGCTGTATGTCCGAATCCACCGATCCCCAATAAATCCAGAGTCATGAAATTCGAGTTCTTGAGACTTCTTGCATAAATCCCTGCTTGGTTCCTTCCATTTATAGTTGTATCACCATCATCTGCATCACAAGCGCCCTCATTATTATGCAAGAAATCCAGGTTTTCGTTAAATAATAGGCCGTTGTTGGTTCCCAAATTCTGCATTCTGGAGCTCTCATCTGCATTACTAAGGGGGTCATGAAGCTGATCTGATGCTGAAACCTTTTCTGTTCCCCTTTGATGAAATATGTTCGTATCGCTCAAATACTTTAATGTTCCATTGTAGAACAACGGTGCCATATTTGGAGTAAAACCCTTTTGCACCATTGGAGAACTTATATTGCTCCTCATGATTGAACCAATTTGAGCTGCTTTCTGCATCAAGGCTGTTGCTGAAAACTGGGCTATACTGGCTTCTTGGTGGCCTTTGCTATTGCTGTCATTATAACCATTCAAGACTGTTGGTGAATTTGTGCTCAGCTGAGGACGTGAAGTTGGAAAGGATAGGTTTCTTGGGCTGCCTAAAAGTGTTGAAGAGAACATGGTTAATCCAGCAATGTTTGATGGTTCCATAGACATCTGCATAAGTTCATTAGGTGGTGTCTTCATCATTGAGATTGTCCCATCTAGGTGGCTTAAATCAGGTGCTGCCATGGATGTGCTAAGCTTGTTCTCGAATGTCCTCGTTGACATGGTTTCAAGATCTTCCGGGCTTTCTATATTAGTACCTCCCTTGTTGGCTGCTAACACCTGGCTAATTTTGCTGTTTTCTTCAGCTAGGGCGTCACAGAAAGCTCTATGCGTGATGAAACTATCTCTCCTGGAGAGTGGAATAGATATTAAACAAATTGAATTTCAGTTAACAATAGAAACACAGACAGTGAATAATTAATTTGGAAGGAAGAAAAAAAGAAAGCCGGAATGTTACCTACCCAGAAAATAAAACTGGAAGGAAGAGATATGTGGTTTAGAGCTTTATTAATTAGGCTCCTATAACAGTTGCTTAATTGCAAATCATACATTGCTAATTAAACGAGCATTTAAAATTAAATATTTTATTTCTTGTACACCTTTCTATAATGCTTATATTACACATGTTTTTGGTTTTAATCACAAAATAACTCAGATTTCATTGCATTGATCAAGTTGAAGAAGCTTTACAAAGCAATGCTAGTATAAAAGTTGGAACCTTCTGCTCTAACTCTATACAATCAAATACTTGTTTCATAGTAGTTATTAGTGTAATATGATCAGATATCGACTACATATGAACTTTCTCAGAATTTTTGCTATCCCAGCCTTGAAGCTCCAATAATTAATCTAGCGAAAACTGTTTGCTGCACTCATGTCATAGATATTTATGCTAAGAATAAATGATCATAAGTCAGCTGAAAAGCTGACCATCAAGCTATGTAATAGATGTATATATATAGTAAGTATCATTGTTATGAACCTGGAGAAGATGGTACCACATTCGCATTTATATTCCCTTGTACCACAAGTTCTTGAATGAGCTTTCCAGTCAGATTGCACTGCATACTTTTTTGAGCACTTATCACATTTCCATTTCTTTTCACCATGCTTACGGGAATAATGTTTCTTAATTCCTGTAAGATCACCTAAAGCTCGAGATGGATTGTGGTGAACACAGCAAGTTTCTGGACAAACGTAGACTCGTTTCCTTGTTTCTGTACTGGTTCTTTGCCTCAGCTTCCAGGGAAGATTATGGCCCCGTCGATGTAATTGAAGGTTTTGGTCCCTTTGAAACCCTTTCTGGCAAATTTCACATATGAATCTTTTTGTAGCCATGAGGGTTTTAGGTGATAAAGCTATCACTTCAGCATCTGGATCTGCACGTTAATTGGAGCACCAATCTCAGAAATCTATTTTGTTATTTTCTCCGTCCTTTTAATAAAAGCATAAAAACGGCTTGGGGCATATATATTGTATATTAAAAAAAAAACTACAAAGAGGAGAAAATGAAGCTGGTAATATGTGAAATTTTAATCTTGGTGCCTGCAGTATCCATTTTTGGATTGTTTGATCTTGTCTGAGCCTTGCCATGGTTTTGTACAAGTTCATTCTTTTTTTTTTCTTGGTGAGTTTCAATTTATTCATACATGAATCTGCATAAGGGAAAATGGGATTTCATTCCATGAATAATCTCTGATCACTTTTGACCATTTTTCGCTGGTTTCTTACAATATCTTTCAATAAAGGTGAATTTAAGAGCCCATTTGGATTAAAGTTTTTTGGGAGTTTTGATTAAAAAAAAGTTACAATAGTGTGATATATATGACGTAAAAAGGTAATTGAAAACTATGTCAAGAGGATATTTTAAAATAAAATTTCAAAAAAAAATCGCAATCTAAAGAGGACCTAAAACTTTTTTCTTCATGAACTTAAAACCTGAAGAATTAAGTTAGTATCTTGAATATGATAATCATTTGACAAATATATCAACTGCTTGTTTATTGGCCTCAAATTAATGTGTTGGCCGGCGATTGTGACCAAAACATGTTAGCCGGCCCTCCATCTTTTGTCTTATATTTGATGCTGGTGACAAGTAAGGTATGGTATTATTAGTATTCCAAACTTTCCACAGATCGAAATTTGGAGTAAGACCATGAGAAAAGTGGATAGAAAATTTTTCTTTTATAGGACTCAATTGTCAATGGAAAAAAAACAGAAGTGGGCAAGTTACAATTCCCTCGATCTTTCATTTTCTCAAGAGAAAAGTGAGGCCAGTGGAAAACCAAGTTGAGGAAGGATGGGAGGAGGCAGCCATTAAAGGTATTAATTAGTACATGCATGGAAGCAGACTTCTGAGTCATTTCACCTAAACAGTCATAAAAAACAAAGGCGAATACAGAAGAGGCAATTTAAAGGTAGCTAGGAATGGTGTAGTCACCTCAATTATTGTGTAGCAAAATCAATAATTGAACCTACCTAAATTTTCTTCAACAAGCGATTTAAATATGTCGAAAATTTCACCAAAAGTAAAATAAATTACTAAATTATTGATGGGAATCAAAATCTCATTCTCCAACTTGTTACATCATTTGCTGCATGTATCAGTTGAATATTACACTAGTTTCTGCTTGCTCATTCATTACTTATGGGTTCATTCCTTTTGAATTTCAAGTATACAGCTTTACAGACACTAGCTTCACATTTGAGATTGCACAGAAAAGAACATTCATCACAAGGAGGCTGACAATATTAAGGCCAAAAAAAGGGAGTATGTTATATGTTACTATAAGAATGAATTGGTCTGTTGAGAATTGGCAGAATAAAGCTTTAGATTTGTGAGAGTCATGTCATTTTAAGTGCTTATTTTTATTATAGGCCGAGAAAAGTTGATTAGGAGGAGAAAGAAAATTAAAAAAGAAAAGTTGATTAGAGGAGTACAAATATTTTTTAAAACAACTTTTTCAAGGATCACTATTTTCTAATCTGCTTCAGAAAAGCACAAGAAATTGCCTCTAGATTCTCTAAGATAATCCATAAGAGTTACTAGCTACTTACTGCAGATTAAAATCTTTGAAATACATATAGAAACTTTATTTAGCACATCTGAGTTTTTAGGAAGTAAGTCCCCTCACTTTCTCACAGAATTCTCCAAAGTCATGCTGAATCCAGTCTCTAGATATACATAAAAGACATCGAAAATTATGGCATGAAGCGGCTGAAATAGCTAAAACAAAAATAAAGAAAATATCTCCTTTTATTTAATTGACGATTATCAAGAAAACCAAAGAAGGTTACAAAATTTATTCTATTTTCTATTTTTTAGATTTTTTTTTTTTTACTAGTCAAGTGGTAAGGTAAGATGCTATTCGATGACAAAAAAAAAAAAAAAAAACAGACTTTAGAAAAGTGGTTCAAGTAACTCAGCTGGTTCAAGGCACCAAAAGGAGAATCGGGAATTTTTCTGGTAGGAGATCCAAAACGAGTTTTTCCCTGAAGATGGAAAATTCATCTATCGAGTTTTATTAATTTGCAAATTCTTCCTCAGTTAGCTAAAAGAATGAATTTGGGTGATATTATGACCAGAGAAAGTCAGGGCTAATGTGTCTAACATGGCTCTTGTTTTATGCAATAAAGCAAGAAACTTATCAAAGTAAAAGAAGTTTACCAGGGTTTCCAGGTGGGTTTCTCTTCTTCTTGTCTTTTGGAGCTTGCTGCTGTTGAATTGAAGATCCATCACTATTTGTTGGTGTTGAAGCACTGTAATTCTTGAAAGGTTCATCATCTCCTGAAATGTTTGACATTGAGAAAGAAAGAAAGAAGAGATAAAGAACAAAGTATAGTTCTCTTGAAACTTTTTTTTTTTTGTCTTTCTTCACTTTCTCTAGATTTGCTGTTACTTGAGGAAGACGAGAACCATGGGATTTCCTCTGCGGTCTAAAGTGGAACACATGAAACAAGTTTTCTTTGTCCTTTTATTGTTCGCATACAGCAATTTTACTATGTTGTTGCTTTGAGTATAAAAAAATCCGTAGCTACAGTTTAAGACTCACACTAGAGCTGGTTTTAAAAATCCAACGGTTTAGATCGTGCCACGCTATCTCGTCAAGTGATATAATACAATCTGGATCATTGAATCTTTAAAGATCGGATCTACTCGAATTTTGACCACAATTTAATACTCTGCAGTTTCCAACTTTCCATTTCAAGGAGGATAGTTTTACGCAGTGTATATTGTATGTATATGTGTGTGTATATATATGTGATTAAATCTAACGGTGTATATATTATCACTATTGGATTCACGATACATGTGCAAAAACTAAATTTCAAATTTAAATCTTACATAGTTATTATTAATTCAAAACTTAACTGATAGTGTATATATACACTATACACTGTCAATGTAAGAAAAATTAATTATATAATGTAAAAGATACAAAAGTATGAAGAGCTAGTGACAGCAAAAAGTAAAATATCACTAAGGTTAATCGGTAGTTGAACAATTATATATGAATTTGATTAGTATTTTCTTCAATTGAGAAAATAATTTGGTATTCAAATTTAGAATTTCAGCTTTAAAGATTCGATTGAAACTAAAGAGATGAGTACGCTGGAATATTTTGACTAATTGAGCTTCCAACAGATTGGACATTCACGAACAGTTATTTCATCTGGGCATCCATGATTAATTTAAAAATTCAAATCACACAAACACAGAGAAATTCGTGATATCAAGCCAATGTTCCTATCAACTGTGGTTCTTGACTTAGAAATTAGAAACTCTTTAATGTTTAATCAATGATGGTGACCGCAAGAACATGACAAGTTGTTGGAATTTCGTGTTAAAATTATTGTGATGTTTGAAATCATGTCAATGGTGGAATAGTATACTGATCGTTGTCATCTCCTTCTTATCTACAAATATATAAAAGTAAAATAATACAACGTAGCATGTTCACCGGGGAATACTTGGTAATCATGCATGGCTATATGTTACCAGAATATTCTTTTAGGCACAGCTATTTAAAAAGGGTTGGTTTCTAATTATACTGTTCAGGATGTTAATCTTGTTAGCCAATTAATTGTTTTTAATGTCTGTCTAACGGGTGCTCATTCATTAAGATATATTTTCAGGTGTCATATTTTTTAAAATATAAAATTAATTAGGAAAAATAAATAGATACAAGAAAGGGTAGATAAGATTAAATAAAGAAAGTATATGAATGTAAGAGAAGATAATAATTATTAGTTTGTGCGCGCGTGTGTGTATATATATATAAGGTTAAATGAATGCTAAATGTATTAACGAGTGTCCTATGGACACCGTTGAAAAAACCCTTTGTTTTTAATGTGTTAGATCACTCAAAATCATCTAACCATTTATAAATAACATATGGCTGGTGTTACTCCACAGCCAAGGTCTTATCTCCACATCAATTCTTAGATAACATGCCAAACAAAAACTTGCCATTCTCAAGTCCATTTGCAATTTAGACTCGAAACAGGTAGTTTCGTTAATTTATCCAAAATTGATGCAGGAATAAAATTTGGGCCGTAGAAACATCATTTGCCTCATTAAAATTTCAACTTCTGCAAGAACCTTTTAATTTTCCTTGTCAAACGGCAAAATTTATAGGATTAATCTTTCTTACACAGTGATAAATCAGCGTTGCACAGTCAGCGTTGCATGAATGACAACTACACAAAATTTGAATTTGAAATTCAATTTGTGCACACATGTGATAAATCAAACATTGATAGTATATGTACGGTTAGTGTACATAAGATTTACTCAAATTTATATATTAACACTTGCCTAATTAACATGTACAAGAACCTTTTAAATTTCCTTGTCAAATGGCAAAATTTATCTATTAACACTTGATGATACAAGTTCTAAATACAAAGCAAGGCAACTGCCCTCTTATCATCATCCTCTGCAGTATGCAAGAAACTAATAGTCTAGTGCAGAAAATAATTGCGGAATCTCCTTAACAAAAAGTTATAGGATTACATATAATCTACAATCTAAATTGTAATCCTACTGTATATGCCTCACTAGCTAGATGAGTAATTCTTACAATTAATTGCCGCAGAGAGGTGCATAAAGATAGACTAATAACTAATAGGAGCCATAACAACCTTCAACTTGATAAGACTTATTAAAAGTGAATGAATTTGTATTATTATCACTTCCTTTTTCCCCTTAAACTAGTATTCAGGCTTGACTAACTTCTAGAAGAGGACTGCATCAAGCTAGATTCGAGTGAAAAAGTGCATGAAATGCAAGTTCTAGCAGTTATGCATCCAGTGCAACAGTGTTAGTACGATTTGATTTCAAGCCGGCAGGTGGTTGCTGCATCGAACTCAAAAACGGCCTTTTATGGTATGACTTGCCTATGCAATTAAGTACGCATAAACTCTTGTGCGCCTGCTAGAGTTTTCACCTCTAAGCAACTGGAAAAACAAATTTAAATCTAATAGGTAACTATTTTAGTTTTAAATCGTCAATGAACAAACACTGTTTGATTGATTCATTTTGAAAACACAATGATTGCGTTTGGTTTGAAAGATGCAATAAAGGATTTGAAATCTTCTGCAGTCCCACTAATTGTTTGGAAAATTTAGGAGTTATTTGAGTTTGTAATTTATTGATAATTTAAACACATTTTAAACACTAAAATAATTGATGAATTACACATTCAAATAATCCAAATAATTAGAGCAATCTGAGAGGATTTTAAATCTTCTGCCAAATCCCCCAATCCAAACGAAGCAAATGTGATGATAGTTACAACATAACCAAAGCGTGTTATCTGAGTTTAAGATACATAAGCAGATAAGTAAAATTTTTAAGTAGGTTTAAGGATAGTTGAAATTAATCAACTTGCAATTCAAATAACATTTTTTTTAAGCGTGTTAATAGTTTCTACACTAGAATCGTGTTAATAGTTTCCTTAACATTTTTAAGCGTGTTAATAGTTTCTATACTAGAATCGTGGGCATTTTTTTTTTTTTTTTGCATTAGCAAATTTAGATGCGTACCGCATGTGCAAAAAAAGAATTTAAAACTTAAACAGACTATGTATTATGAATTTGCATTTGATAGTATAAAAAATTTTATACTAGTATTGTAGAAAAGGTTAAATCTTAAAAAATTTATAAGTCAAACTTTGAAGTTGGTTTAAGGACAGTAGACCTTAACTTGAAATTAAGAAAATACTAATCTTTTCTCCACTATCATCATAAGTATTTTTTGCACCGGTAGAATTGGACGCATATCATTAGTGCAAAAGAAGAATTTAAAATTTAAACAAAAAAATCATGTGTCATGCGCACATTTACATATAGTAATTGTAGAAGAAGTTTTGCACTGACTGACGTTGTAAGAAAAATTAACCCTCAAAAAAGAAAAATAAATGGATAGATAGATCCACACAGAAAATTTACTTTTGATCATGACTAGAGCGACTCAAGGAAAGACTATGGTGCAAAGAAGGATGTATTAAACTTGTCTTCTTCCCCCCTTGGAAATGAGTTAGTAATAGAGACTAACAAATAAAGAAAGGATTAAGATGATAATAGAGATTAACAAATAAAGAAGGATTAAGATAAGGAGGAAGGACGTACAGATACATATAAATTATATACAGAAATGGGACGCAGACAGACTGACTTGTACAAGTAAAGGAAGGTTTAAAAAATTAAGTTGTCTTGTTCTCTTCTCTTGCAAGGCTTCCTAACTAGTTTCGTAGTCATCTAGAAAAGAATCCATGCAGCCAATAGATTTGTCGCCATTTGTGCTCATAGCCGGCCAGTAGTATCAAGTAACATTCGGATGTATAAATTGGCAAGTTTTCGCACAAAAGCTTTTTTTTTTCTTTTTGATAAAATAGAAGTCAATATTATTAATAAACTAACTGAAAATCATCGAACACGATTTGATTAATAGAAAGTTGTACTAATGGCAGAAAATACATAAATATGTCATAGATATATCTGATATAAAAAATCATTAGATTTAACACCATGAATCACAGACCATCATATCTGATCCACTGCAAGTGCCGCTTCATAAATATCTATGCACGTCGATTCCCTCAAATCCGCTTTCCAATTAGTTCAAATTCAAAATTGATATTGAGATTCGACGAGAAAACCCAAGAAATTTTAAATCAAAAGAAAATTTTAGATCTAAGAAAATAACTTGGTAGTATTTGTTTTTACTAAATTATGCTTTACGAAAATGATAATCTTTCTTGAAGAATATTGAAAATTAATGCAAATGTTAGATAAATTGATAAAAGAGTGCGTACACCACTGCAGCCTTTACTATTATACAAGAAGTATAGATAAGTATTCAATGCTAAAAAGGAACGCAATCAGATGATTGTTTGATTAAATTAGATTGCCTACTAATTAGACTATATTGCACGCCAATGGTTGATTGTAAGTTGTAACCTCGTAAAAGGTTTATCTTATTTGGCTTAAAGTTGCTTTCATTAATTAATCTTTGCATGTCATATCATTTAAGACAAATTCTTATTCTTTATACAGCTCCAAGAAATTAAGGTCACAAATCTCAATCCACCATTTCCTTTTCAACGCCTGTCCACCACTAAACATTGTGGAAGAGTGCTTTCCTGTTACGTAAGTATGTCTGATAGAATAAAGAAGGGATTAGCAAGATGATTTGGGATTAATAGTGAATGCTTTTAATAATGAGTTCATGAAATAAACTAAAGAAACGTTAACACATTACTTCATATTGAAATTCAATCTAGTCATTTGTCTCTGACCAGAAGGAATTTTGTAATTTGATTTCTAGTTGTGACGACCTAAGCAACTTATTTGGCTATTCCTGTCTAGGTCCTTCATTTCATTGTTTATATGAAGGGATATGATCTATTAGTTGACTTGAAAACCATTTGTATATGATGCTAATCATTCATGTTCATTACACTAATTTCAGCTTCGCATTGGATAGTAGATTATTTGACATAATTTTTTTAAAAATTACTGTAGCACTTTTTTGATGTGATGTATTTGAGATAAAAAGATAGTCGAAAAATATATTGATAAAACAAGCAAATAAATTTTGGTAAATAATTTACAATCCAAAAACTCCCATAATTGATTGATGCATAGATGAGTTCATCTCTAGGGAAAAACTCCATAAAACTCAACTCTCAAAGCTGAATTACTTAAGTTACTGGGAATTAGAGTGAAACTTTTTATCTGAATATAGTATGTTTTTTCGGATAATGATAGACAACAGAAATATAAATTAAGAATCACGCGAAAATTTTAATGTGCTATTCTGACCCTAAGATCCAATCTTATTCATTTACAGGAATAAAACCTTTTTTGTTCATCAAAAATAGATTTAGATTTTGATATAGGACTAGTTCGTTCATTCTTCCGGTTACAATTGAATAAGAAACAAATGCTCAAAGGGAAAATGCCAGTTTTCATTCCTAAACTTTGGGTCATTGATGCATTTCGTTGTCAAATTTTCCGGCATAACACATTTAGTATGTGCATTATCAATGTTTGACAAAATTCATCCTCAAATGAGAAATTAATTAATTTGAGCGAGGGCAGTTTTTCTGTCCATATTGTTGACATGGAGGGGTGGAGTTAGAAATGCAGTTCAGTGGGATAAACTTAAGGGCAAATTACACTTTACCCCCCCCCCCCTTTGGTTTAGTATTTTTTTTTTACTAATCACCTTATGATTTGGATTAAAGTGTCAAAGTAACGGAAGTGATTATTCGTAACGAAATCACCTGAAATATAAAAAATACCCTTATGTAAAGTTGAAAATTATTTATTAATCAAGGGGGGTTATGTGTATATTTTGAAAATTATAAGGAGATTATATGGTAAAACATTAAATCATAAGGGAGTTATATGGTAAACTATAAAACTATACGGGGTTAGTGTATCATGTATTTATAAGGGTAATTTCGACATTTTAAAAAGTTTCATTACTAATGACCATTTCCATCATTTTGACACTTTAATCCAAACTATGAGGGGGTTATGTATAGTTATTGAAATTATAGGAGAATTATGTAAAAAAAGACTAAATCATAGGGGAGTAAAGTGTAATTTGCCCTAAACTTAACATGTTAAATTGTACTACTTCCAAATTTCAAATCCAAATTCTGCCACAGATAGAAAAGAATAAATGCGTAAAGTTAAGTCTTTATTGATTTCGTTCCAGATGTGAGAGGCGATATGGGTGTCTTTTTGTTTTTAATTGTGTTGACTTGTTGAGAACAAAATGACAAATAATTTAATAATTTAAAATAAAGATCTTATTAAATGGTAGTGGGAACAATACTCTATAACTATGGAGGCAAAGTTATAAATTTCTGCATATAATTTTTAGATTTTGGTGGACTCAGGGGGGCAATTGCCTACACTGCCCCCAGTGTATATCCATCCTTGTTGACATGTTTCTGATTTTGGTGAATGCAGATCAGTTATTTGTGATTATAGTTACCAAGCAAAACCAGATGTTCCAGGTGAGTTCTTGAAATTTAATTAGAAGCTATACCTCATGAATCTTTATAAACTCCACAGGCCAAAATGATGAAATTTCTAGCACATCAGCAAATTTATTCAACTATAAAAAATCAGTCCTTTGTTAAGCAATTATACAATCATAGTAAATTCTACGACTACGGATATCAAAGCATGCATAGGGGTGTGGATTGACTGGTTGTCTTGGTGTAAAACGGGATCGATTTTTTGGTTTTGTTTAAACTAAACAAAAGATTAGGTAACAAACAATTTACATAGCATGACACAGTTTCACAGAATTGAATCTGCTGGAATTCAAACACTGAATCTTCAGGCTCGGAAAAGGTAATTAGTAATACGAACATAAGGATATCATTTCCCATGCTCTGTTGTTCCTGGTGAATTAATCTTGCTGAAGCCTCCGCTGAAGAACTACAATGATACAATTCAATTCTTTCCAATGGTGTAATTTCCCCAACATCACTAGGTAGGTATCTCATTCAGGCAGGAGCAGAAGATTAGAGCCCGATGTTGTAGACTGGGGAAGTGACTACTAGTGGCTTCCCAATGCACAAGATTTGTGTTTTCAATCAGCAGGAATTTTAGAGGACAAAACCCTGTCTCCACTTGCTTCCACTCTGGTCCAACACAGGCATCATCTCTGACTTTCAGTACCTCACTCAAGGTTGGGGCACATGGCAAGATTGTCCATTATTTTCCATGGCAATTTGCTCTGAAGCAAAGAAAGCTTCTTGAGGTTTGGTGGGTAGGAATCCAGATGAGGAATCTATCGCGAATTTGTACAAATGTCTTCCATAAAGGTATATTTCAGTGTTTCAAGTCGATGGAGGTTGGGAATGTTCTTCAAATTGGTCCATGGCCAAGGGTCTTCGTCAATTGGCTCTCCTTTGAAGTCTTGAATATCATCTTCATCAGTTGGCTCTCCCTTGAAGTCTTGAATATCATCTTCATCATTTGACTGTACTTCAAACTCTTCAATATCATCACAAGCTGCAGAACATCTTATTTCAGTCTCAACAAGTTTCAGTTTCTTTAGGTTGGGAATACTACCGAGTACATTCATGGTACAACTTGATAGACTTAATTCTGATAGTGACGGCAAATTTTGCAGAAACAAACTATTGTTTCCACCATTTTCACTACTAGAAGGATCAGGCAGCTCAATGACTGCACCAAAGTGAAGATGCTGCTACTGTGGCATCTTCCAAACTTTCCAAGGTAAAGTCCAGGTGATATTTTAATACGCACGAAGGATCGAAGTTCGTAGGTTCCGAAGATTGGATATTGATTCTGGAACATTTCCACCAATAAACACCACCGAATACCTCAAGTTAAGTAGTTGGACCATCTCACTAGGGGAATAACTGAATTTCGGGAACCCAAGGTTCAATACCTTAACAATTTTGAAGTTTACATGGCTGGACAAAGAATCTACTGGGAATTTATTCTGAGTATCCCTTGACTTTAGGTGGAAATACAAAATGAACGAGCTAGCGGAAATGAATGGTTTGAGATAATCAAGTTATCATGGAAACTGGTGCGACACTGATTGGTTCTGCGAACATTCTGCACCTGCTTTCTCACTACATACATGAAGTTTTCTCTTTCAGCTTCTTTCAAGCAGAAGTCGCGCAAGAGATCATGAATGTGGCAAGTTTTGATTTTGCCATTAGACTTCCTTTTTCCAGCAAAGACTAAGTTTCTCTCCATGAGATCCAGCAAATAATCTTCTGCAACCTCTTCTAGCGTTTTAAACCCTATAGGCCTTAAAAATCCCCCAGCAATCCATAACATGATTAATCTTGAGACTATGATATGAGTCTTCGGGAAAAGCGCCCATATAGAGGAAACATGCTTTCAGGTGGAAGGCAAGGAACGATAACTTATAGCAAGTGTCTCTAAGCATGTATCTTGACCGGTGCTTAGAAGCATGTTTCACCGTCGCATGTCGCAGTCACGTCCCAGTCTTGTCCGACATCCGTGGCGACACAGCGGGTGATACGCATATTATAACGCATAAAATTTTTCAAAATTTCTGAAAAGTTTACTAAAATTAGAAAATACCAAAAAAGGTATAATCTGAAAAAATATTCGAGTCGACTCCAAGTTGACTTAGATATTTTGGCCGATATCATGCATCATGGATTCGTATTGACCAATATTAACCGAGTCAGAGCTAGTCGCCACTGATATGAAATTATACATGATTCGGGAATCGGTATCATATTAGTCCCCTTCGTTCTGATTATGACTCGGCCGACTTGTATCGGACTCAACTGATACGATGAACCATGCTTAGAAGCGAATTCAAACTTTCTACGAATTCAAATAGATATATATATATATATATATATATATATATATATATATATATATATGTGGGTTTAAAACAAAATTGTTAGTTTGAACCCATGTATATATCTATTTAGCATGTATACAATTACAATTAACCCGTTTAGGTGAAATCAAATAGAGACATATTACATACTATTTGTACTATTTATGTGACGACCCCACCTCCCCCTAAGGCGTACCAAAGGGTTCGGCGGACCGCCTGCCCAACTCTCGCCAGGACTCACTCACAAGCTCACGCGAATCACGTACATACGCATCCATGAACCATAAATAACATCCACGATTCAAACTTATAATATACATGGATAGCAAATAGGGTACAAAGTCTCGATATACTCAAACTAGTTCAAAGCGTATACAATCCAAGTACAAAACAATCTATTCGAGGAATAGCGCGAGTACGAGTCCAAAATTCAAAACAAAGTCAAAAGCAACTAGACTACGCTAGCCTTTACACGTTTCACGCCTAGCTCGTACCCCCTGTAAGGAAAACAAATAGCATGGAATGAGCTACAAGCCCAGTGAGGTGCCAAATAACAAATTGACCATGTTAAAAGTAGCAAAAGATAGCGAGCTTAACAAGTTCAAGAAGGTGAACACCAACACGTCAAGTAGCAAATTTCCAAATGAACTAGTGTAAAATGCTTTTGGTTTTCAAAAGAAACAACAATCCGATGAGCAATAATCATTTTCAAGTATAAGGATACGAAAGGCTCTCAGGAGCCAAATTCCCATTGCATCTCCAGAGCTTGATCAAGTAACAGTTGACACTCCGTCAACTTTCAAGTAAGTAACTAATCCAGTAGAACACCACTTAAACGACTCTCCGTCCACCGTTCAACCCCCAGCTGGGCCCAAAATCCTCAAGAACAAGGGTAGTAATACTCGAGTATACCGATTAGCCGAGGAGATATCACTTCACTCGACAAAACAAGAGACCCAGGGTTCGTTACCCAATCGACCAAACCCTTGCCGGCTCGACTTAAGTAACTCGCCACAGAGTTTCTGGAATTCCAGGAAGTGCGCGCATCATAACAAGTATGTCAAGTCAATTGCAACAATAAACAAGTATATATCATGTAAGGGCAAGTGCGATAAAGTACACTCTTGCCTTAACAATTCACGCATGTGGCATGTAATCATATTGGTCACGTCTCAAGTACAAGTATCAAGTTCAATTCAGTATTTGAAAGCACTCACCAAAAGATATAGTGCCTTTACTGGTCACTTTCAGGTTATACTCCGGGTTCGGAGTCCAAATCTGCGATAAAACTCAGTTTGAGAACTTTGAAACATGACTAGAATTCGAAACTTATACGTTTCGTTCAATAAGAATCAATAAATGGAAATTCACTTGGAGAATACTCGTAAAATATTCGCTTGCTTTTTAAATGATAAAACTTTGTAACATTTATACTTGAAATTGTCATGCGAGTCGAAAGTACAAGGAAAACGTACTTCGAGCAATCATTATTTCATTTCTCAAGGGTACAAGTTCGGTCAAGTCCTTACTTATATACCTCGGAACAAGAAGACTTAAGTACTCTAGACGGTTCAAGTAATAATCACTCTTAACCCTTACTTAAGTTGCAAGTATAATTCTCTAGTGTTCGAGCGTAAATTTGGGCAGCATGCCCTTTGTGTTTACCTAATTTCCAGCCATTTTGGCTTCATTATTTTTCCTCAGCCACAACCCACAGTCACACATATCATAAATCAAGTCAAAAGCCGTTCCATAGGCTCATAATATCATAAGAATAAGAATCAAAGTAATAACAAGTGCTGAAATACAATCTAGAAAAAGACAGATTCGACGTGTGGTTGCGGAAATAACACATCCGAGGCTACGCTTATCGGATTGAGGCGCAACTTATGCTGTTTCGAAGCTAAGACACAGGGATACAATGTTCATGAAGATCACTTAGTCCAGTTTCCAATGCAACCTAGTCAAATCCTCAATTTACAGAACCAAAATCTAACTCGTCGGCTATTAAACCACACTGCACTAGAATGGTCATATCTCAGGTTACAAAGGTCCGATTAAGGTGTTCTTGAAGGCATTTGAAAGCTAAGTCAGAATACTATAACTTTCATGTTTTGGTAAAAAAGCTAAATCCAAATGGATTATAGTGAATAAATGCAATCAAATAGACTAAACTGTCCACGCGGAACTCTGGGAAGTGACCTAGATCAGCGAGGGTATTTTCGTCTTTCCATAAGCTACGTTGCTCCGATTGAGCTGAAATATTGTAGGCACCTATAAAACACCATTCTATACAACTTTCATGTTTTGACCTAAGGCCAATTCGGCCTCTAACATAGGGCTACAAAACCGAACAGAAAGATGGGGAAAATTTTCCAGATTCTGGATTTTTTTGTATTTAATGGAACTTTCTCAATTTTCTTGTTCTAATCACTACCAAAGCCCCTTTTATAACCTTATTTACAACATGTATTAACCATACACCAAGTTGGGCAGCAAATCATCAAACCCTAGTTCATATAACCAAAAAGGGGAAAACCCCCAAAACATTATAGCATCCATCATTCACCACCAAATTTGAGTTGCTAAGCTAATTTACACAAGATTCAAAAGATCAAAGATCATGATCAGATTTCATACCTCAAAGACAAGCTTGGATGAGTGATAATCAACCTCCTTGGAAAATTTCTGGTTCCCCTAGCTTCCCAACTCACAATTAGCACTTTGATCGGTTTGGAAATTTGATTTTCTCACTTGGTTTGGCTAAGATTCAAGAAGAAAGAATTTTCCTTTTGCTCTCCCTTTCTCTCTCTCTTTTGGTCGGCCAGCAGCAGAAATAATGAAGGGAAAGTGCAGAAAATTGGTTTAAGAAGGTTAGTTGCTCACTTGGCCAAGAAACTCTAGGATGGCGACAAGTGTCGCCACCTCCACCTTTCATTTTTCTCTTTCTTTCCTTGCTATTTCTAGCCTCTAATTTTCGGTCAAACAAGCTGACAATTAAGAGGATATTTTGCTCAAATATCAATAAACTTGTATGGTAAGAAAGTGGTGGTCAATTGGTGCGTTCAATCGGTAATGCGCGGAACCCGCCGGTTCGCGCCGTTTTTCTTAAAAACACATATACTAGAGTTTTTACTTCCTATTCACTAACCTTATATCATTGCTCCTAATCACATATTATTTCTCACTTGAAAATCACTTTTAATCATCAAATTGATCCTTGGCCAGTACCAAAAATTCATCCGGCGAAAAAAATCTCGAAAACCCTAATTTGCTCAAATCTTGAAAACGAAGAGTAAAACCCTACTTTCTAGATTCATTTGCACTTATTATGGAATAATTGGATAGTAGGGCTTTAATAAATGATAATTTTCAAATAAAAAGAAACTTTTAAGAAAACATGAGGAATTTTACAATTCCAATGCTTAAAATTAGGGTTTCAATTAAAATACGAAAGATTTAAGAAAACCGATTAGTCACGAGTAAACTAGGGTTTTTGACTACAATATTAGGGTTTCTAGTCCTTTAAAATAAAATAAGGTTTTAATCAAACCCAAAGAAATACACTTTAGTATCTTCTTTACCAACAACCTCCTTATTATTATTATTATTATTTTTTCTCGGGATGTTACAATTTAGGTGAAATCAAATAGATATGTATGTGGATTAAAAAGAAAAAACTATTCATCCACATGGTCAATGAGAGATGAAAAATTCATTTTGTGAAATGTGAGCGATGAAAAAATTCATTTTGTGAAATGATGGATCAAATTATATAAAATTTGATTTGACAATTTTATCCCTAAAAAATAATCATGTACAAGACATGTGGTGAATTCAGGTAAAAAACTAGTCAGAAAGTTAGTTAGGGACTAAATTTTATCAATATGAATTTATAATTAACGTAAAATTACACTTTTAAAAGTGAGGGACGAAAAAATTATTTTGTAAAATATGAACAACGTTTTGAACAATTTTCTCTAATAATATCATTGTTGTCATTTAGTACAAAGCAAAGGAGTGCTTAGAGAACAGCAATCATTGTTATCAGAAGATATACTAATTTCATAAGATTAAACCAAGCACTGATTTCGTCAACGACTCTATGGCTTTTTTTTCCCTATTTGTTATCCCTCTTTTGGTCTGGAAAGGAATACTACAGTGTTAACACGGAATACCAATCGGTGAAAGAGTATTGCCCCTGAGGTTCTGTGAGGATTATTCACGAGCCACAGGCCCACAGCCTTGCACCCCTCCCCTCCCCTCAAAAAAAAAATAAAAAATAAAAATTGCCCCCCAAAAATGCGTTAATATTTTTTATAGTTGTCCCCACCATTTTTATAATGAAATATTGAAATAAAATATATTAGATGATGCTATTTTTATTTTCTTTCTAACAAATTTTATTGAGTAAAAAATATTTATTTTTTTCTAACAAATTTTAGGGCAAATTACACATTACCCCTATAGTTTAGTATTTTTGTATATAACCCCCTATAATTTCAAAAGCTATACATAACCCCCTCATAGATTAGATTAAAGTGTCAAAGCGATAGAAATGATCATTCATAACGGAACTTTTAAAAATATCAAAATTATCCTTGTTTAAAAATTAAAATGGTTGAAGTGACCAAAATATATAAACATAATATACATGACACAATAACCATGTATGATTTTATGTTTTATCATATAACCCCTTTATGGTTTAATGTTTTATCATATAACCCCCCTATGGTTAATAAATAATTTTCAACTTTACATAGGTGAATTTTTGACATTTTAGGTGATTTTGTTATGGATTGCAAATTCTATTACTTTGTTATTTTAATTTAAGCTATGAGGGAGTTATGTATAGTTTTTGAAACTAAAGAGAGGTTATGTACAAAAACACTAAACCACAGGGAGTAAAGTGTAATTTGCCCCAAATTTTATTGAGTAAAAAAAAATATGATTAATCTTCCATAAACTGACCCTGTTTATATTATCATCATTGAATACGTGATATATAATTTAAATTTAAATTTGAAACCCCAGTTTTATGTATGTATCATGTAACCAACTGTAATAGTATATACAGTATATTGACTCAAAAAATATATCAGGATCATTTTGACAACCTCTCGAGTACACCTACTTATGCAGTCTTTGTTGTTGAAACGGCCACAACAATGTTAACACTATTTGCTTGAGTCGTGCGTAGCACTGTCCTAAGAAACTATTTCATGAAATTGAAATGTCTCTCCAGGATTAAACAAGCCTTCTTCTATTTGTTGTGAACAAGAAAGACAAGCTTTCTTCTTGTTGCAAACTAGAAGGACCAGAACAAGCAAATTAAAACCAGCAGATATAGAGCTAAAAGAGAGAAATAAAAGAGAGAGAGAGAGAGAGAGAGATAGAGCATGTGAGAACCCTAAAATTTTCACATTTTCTCAGCCTTTTGTTATTTTCACTTCCGTTGTTTTATTCAAGTGAAACTTTGCTATCCATGTTTCTAAGGAAGTTTTCATTATATATGTGAGGGTGTGGTTGTATATATTAAGTGTATTTGTGTAAGATTATAGATATATATCTTTGTTGGAAGTACGGACGAACGCGGCGTGTAAGTTTGGAAAGGAAAATTTTTGTTGGAATGTTCGGTACCAAATCCGCAAATCCGGCCAGGTCTTGGCCGGATTATTGGCTGGATTGCTTGAGGGTTTTGAAAAAAATTGATTTCGTCTCTGGCCTGAATCCGGCCAGGAATCCGGCAAGAAATCGGGCCAGATTCCGGCGGGATTGTGACGTGGCATGTCGGCCATCAACTTTAACCAGCTGATTTTCTTCCTTCTTATACTGTTTTTGGCCAAAATATCTTCATTTCCTTCTCTTGCCCAGCCGTGCATCATAGAGAGAAGAAAGAAAGCTCTTCATTTTCTATCTTCAATTTTTGTCCAAATCTTGAGTTTTAACCGGTGGAATTACAAACTACTCCATACAAGTGTGGACTAAGGAGGTTTAAAGGGGTTGGTGGAATTGTCTTGGAAGGGGAAGCTCTAAGTCATCATCTTTCTTGAGGATTTAAGGTACCTTACTTGGAAAATTTCCTCCTTGTTCTAATAATGGCATATTAGTGATTTATAGTGATTAAATATGCTATGTTATGGATGATTTCATGGTTTTAAGTGAAGTTGGTCCAATTTCTGATTTATTGGAAATTTTTCTGATTTTATATGATAATCATGGATTGGCCTTGGATTGATGGATTGAGATGATGTTAAATAGAACTTGTATGCGTTAATTGCGATTGTTTGCGAAAAATTTCCACTTGAGGGGATAAATTCCGGTTCTAGGGTTTTAATTTGGGGGTTTTCTTATGGTTGGCTTTTAAGCTTTTAAGTAACTTTGATTGAAGGATATTGTGGCCTAATTGGATGTGTTTTATTGCTTATGAATCGTATGTGTGATTGTGGTTGATTCTTGTAAAGTAGGGTATTTGATTGTAGGGTGAAACTGTCCGTTTCTTTCTTGTAAATTGAGTGAATTAAAGTAGATTCGGAAATGTGATTTTTGTAACAAATTGGGCTTATTTCGTTTCATACTACCTAGACCCTCTCATAGGGAAATAAATGAACCGCTTTTCTCCTGGACTTGTACTTTTCCACCTGAGGAAGGTGGTGACCATTTTAACCGTTCTCAAACGCGATGCCTAGCTACAACTATCCAGTTTTCACCATTAACTGATTACTTATTTCTTGCCAAAATAAAGAGGAGTGGTTTAGGGTTTTCTTAGGTATTTTGTCCTCTTTTCACACGATTTTCATCAAGATATTTGTTGTATAAAATCTGTAGACACCAAAATTTTAGTGTAATTTCATTTACTATTTATTTTTTAGTTTTTATTTGTCGTGTTAGTTTTATTCACTTTTTAGTTTTTTATTTTATTATTTTATTTTTAAGTTTTAGCATAGAATTTCTCGGGAAAAAGAAAAAGCATTCAAAAAATTATGTTTTAGTTGTTTTGATTTAAATTCAATGTTTTCTTGAAAAAAAATATGAAAAATGAAAAAAAGGGAAAAAGGGAAAAAACGAAAAAAAAAAATCATTAATCAAACATAATTTATTGTTAGACATTTTATTTTCTATCTTTTATTCCGAATTTTCTTCTTATTATCTAATTTTTATTTAAAATATTATTTTTGTATTATTATTATAAAAAATAAAAAAAAAGAGCCACGTTCGGTTTCAACCGCAGCAGAAGAAATTTACAGCTGCATTTCTCGGCTGTTTTGGCTTGGGTTAGCCCCGTCTGATGATCACAGTACAGTCCACCTGGCTTAGTCTAGAAATCTCAATGGTGGATATCAAGAACCATCAGATGGTTTCCCAAAAATGCAGTGGGCTTCATCCAACCATTGCTGAGAGGGTTTTAGTTTTCTGAGGCTATATAAAAGAAAGGGGATGACGGCTGAGAGAAAGAGGGGGCAGAGTGACGGCGGAAAAATCTAGAGCAAGAGAGAGAGCTGAGGGATTTGGACGGCGGCATGAGTGAAAAATAAGGAGACCGAAAGAACCACAAAACAGAGAGGAAAAGGGAGAGAAAGAGGGCGGCTAGATAACTGAGAGAAAGCGGGGGGAAGGATGGCGGCGGAAACCATAACTAGGAGAGCAAACAGATGAAAAAAGAAGAGGCGGCTAAGCAAAAGGAGAGAAAGAACTGAGAGAGAGCCGAACGAGAAAAATCTGAGAGGAACGGCTAAGGAATTCTGGGGGAACGGCTGGAAAAAAAGAAACCAGAGAGAGGAGACCGAGAGGCTAGTTAGCGGCTGAGTGGGAGTGAAACCAGGAGAGGAGGTGAGGTCTGATGAGCGCTCTAGTTGACGGCGGCTGAGAGGGAAGGCAGAAAACAAGGACGAACTGGGAGTGAAGTAGAGAAGAGAAGAATCTGGTGCCATCTGAGACCGCCGCTACCTACCGGAATCAACCACCGTTGCTGCTTGTTGTCGACCGTCACCAAAATGGACACTGTAAGTTCTTGCCTTTTTCTCATAGACAGCTTCTAAACTATGTGGATCACAAGTTTATTTGGTATCCTTGATGGCTAATGTTGAAGTTCCTTTCGTGAGTATAGCCTTTTGTTTTTAGATCCTTAGATTAAGAGTTTGCTGCAACAAGATTGAATCTTTCGACTTGTTGCAGCAGTTCGGGCACGTCAGTTTCTTTTCCTTTGTTTTGTTGCTGCGGTTGCTCATTTTGACCTGTCTGCTTTGTTGTCTACTTGAGAGAAATGCCATGAAACAGCGTCTGGTGTTAAAATGTGCCTGAAAAGTCTCTACCTTTGAAACTAAAGGATGAATTTGAGGTCTGACGAGCTCCTCCCATGCTCAGTTTTTTATCAGATGTACGTTCAAAGTTACCTTCTGGTGATAGTTTTAGGAAGCTTGATAAATATCTGAGATGGTTTTTTTGGTTAAGGTCAGCGTATGCTATCAGTTCAAGTCAGTGAAGAAAATTGTTTTTTTTTTCGTGGATGCATTTTGAAACCGGGAGGGACTTGAATCTTAACCATGCATTGGGTATTTACTCTCTGGTTTGGGACTGATATCTTTAAGGGCTAGAGTTTAAGATTTCGGCAGGTTTCATGGCATTTGGTTGTGTTGTTTTATTGCATCCTATGGAAATACTGAAGTTAAATCTATCCAGTTGTACGCTACTTCGCATGAACTTCGTGGTTGTTAGCTTAGAGTTGCAGATTTGAAACTTTATTTATTTCAGTTTCTATTTGATTGTCTTTTGCTTGGCCGCAAGGTACGTTTTGTTGCAGCTTGTGTTTCCGGGCAACAGCTCAAAGTTCACTTGCTAATTCGAGTGCTCAGTGTTGTCAAGGAATATTTGGATGATAATTTCTTTTTGCAGAAAATTGCCGCAAGAAATCTGCTTTTATGGCTACTCTCTGCCTTGTTTCCCTTCGTTTGCATGAGTGTTTTTCTTGTGCGTGATAAATGTTGAGATTGAAACCTTGTTTAAGATGTTTAAGTGACTAGTAAGACGCATTTGCAGAAATCCAGAAATCAAGAGAAAAAGAGAGAGAGCCTCTACGTGAAAAATATGCATCCTCAGTTGCGAGTTTTTCCTTTGCGTTTTGCTGCAATCTTTATGCTTTTTGTATTTCCGAATCTGTCGGGGGGAAAGGGATGTTGAATCCTTGGTCTGTTTGGCATTGTATGACCTTGTTGGGTTGAGTTTTGTGGGATTAGTTTGACAGATTTTGCATGTTCATTTGGGGGTAATATTCATGGCCATTTTTCCGGGTATGTGGAAGCCGGCAAATTGCAGAAAAATCAAGGATTTGAATAACATCTAAAGGTCCTGAGGTTTTACTTGTATTTGTTTCCGGATAGGTGTTTGGGTTGGTGCTTTGGTGATAATGACATAGGATTGGTTTGATGTTGTCTTATTCCGTGGCAAATTGTGAAATAGTTGCAGCTCATAGTATGGTGAAGTAATAGCAGAAAGTTTAACCGTAACCTTACATGAAGATTGCATGAAAAACTCTCGAAAGTTGCCTCTTAAGCCCCCCAAGTCTCCCTTCATTTCACTATGACTCAACCAATTGAATAATGTCCTCAATTTGGTTCTTGGCAGCCTTAATTTTGCAATTTTTATTGCTTGTTTGCTTCAAATAATTATCATGCTTTGTTTAAATTGCACTTCATGCATGAATTTAAGAGCTTTATGACCATGTGAGCCCGTGTTTCCATGTTTTCTTTAATTTTCCCAAATAAATTGGTACCTTGACAATTTCTTTTATTTTGGAGGATAAATAAGCCATTTTTCTTTCATTTGGACACCATTCCAAGGGAGGTATAACTTCTTTTATCTTTTTTGTCTCTCCTCTATGTGATCCAATGTGCTAAGTGAGAATTGCATGTCTATTTTGTTTTCCTTGCTTTTCCTTAATTCCTTTCATTTATTTCAATTACTTTTGCTTTTATTAAAGTCATTCTTTTATTTATTTATGGGGTATGTGTACACCTATTGGCTTGTAATAGATAGGGCTTGGAGAGCATTTTTATTCATTTTCCCTCTTCCCCATTTGTTTTAGTTAGCAAATGTAATAGTTAGAGTCTTAATTGCCTTATGTGTCTTGCATGCTTTGTTGCTACGTGTTAATTTGTTTTATTAGGCTCTTGCATTTAGTCGAGCATGCTAAGTGTTATGTGTTACGTGTTTATAGGTGATTGGCATGTCTACTTGTTTTCTATAGTCGTAGATGAATATAGTGGATGAATACATGTCACCACACTAGTCCAACGCTAGTTGTGGCTCATTGTCCCGTTTTCCACTAGTCCAACGCTAGTAGGAATTCATAGATAAGGGCTAGTCCAACGCTAGACCTTTAGGGATCTCCCTCGCTAGTTCATAATCGCATGTCTCACTACATTTCATGCATTTTTCTTAGTTTTTTTAGCATTTAGCATGCTCCTCCAATCCTTTTCCCTCATTTTAGGTTTTTGCATCCTCATGCTAGTTATAGGGTACATTTGCTTGAGAGTCCCCTTTCGATAAGGGAAACGAGCGAGTGTGGCTACAAAATAGCCTTAGCACGCTAGTTCTCCCTTCTAATTAAAGGAAAAATCAAAGTCGTGAAATTAGGAGTCATTCTCGTACCCGACTTGATGCATTCCTCTAGGTTCATACATTCTCATTTTTATCATATCACTTTTCTCACTTTCTTTATCCTCACTACTTATATTTTTCTCAATCCACATGCCATGTTTGCATATTTTTCTTCTTTTATCATTTATTTTCTACCTCACAAATTGCACCCAATTGCACTTATATGTATTTACTATCATATTTTCATCCATTTGCACACAAACACCTTTATTTTTTCAATTGGCACACTTGTACTTTTCTTACATTCGCACACTTGCACTTTTCTTACATTTGCACACTTACACTCATATTTGAGTTCTCATTTGCATTAACCATGACCTCCATGAGGGCTTTCCTTATTGGCCACTACAACTCATGTGGTTGGGACCAAAAAGCCTCATAAGAGACATTTTAGATTTAGGATTGCATTTTTCTTTCTTTTTTCATATCCATTAGTCACGTCCAACATGCAACGCATATTTTGGGTAGAAGAATTAGGAAAAGTGGGGTTAAGTCACGCAACTAGCTTTGGTTAGGGTAAGGGAGTGCCTTAGGCTTTGCCTTTGCCTTCTCCCTTATCAAATGTGACCCCCGATCCCTTTTTTTGGTTACGTAGACCTAAAAATTCTTTAAAAAAGGGTTTGTTTTCTTTTCTTTTCAAAAATCACTTTTTGGGTGATTTGGTACACCCTAACTCTATACCAAGTGGCAACTCCATTTTCCATTCAAAAACCCTTTTTGAACTTTGTTTGGCCAAACCGTCACATTTCACAAATCCCACGGCCTTTTATTTTCACTTTCACACACGGTCACATACATATCCTACACACTACATTCACACCTTTCAAAAAGTGAGGCGCGACAAAATCTACTTGAATATATATTGATTTTGAGCTACCTAAGCGATTCGGAAAAATATTTCTTTAGCCTATCTTGTTGGATTCTGACTTGTTTTTGGTCCAAGTGTTTTTCGTTGGAAATTTTATAACCCTTTTGAGTTTAGTTTTGTGTTTGGTTTATGAAACCCTAGTTATTCCTGTCCTTAGATCTAAATGCCTTCTTTTCCCCTTCAAAGTCATCTTTATACATTTTACTCGTAATTAGTCGGGTTTCTTCGATTACACTTAATTGTTTTGCTAGATGAACTGTAATATTCTCCCTCGTTTAATCTTAGGTTTCGTCGGTGACTGAGAGTAATATCCAGAGGGATATTTTGGACGCTATTTTACGTAAATGGGTGAGTGTTTCTTGTTTGTTATGTTTTCTTGATTATATGGCTTGTTATGAATGATTGATTGTTATGAATGATTGATAACATGTTAAATGCGTTTAATGATTTTCAAAACGAGTTTTCTAAGCGAGTGTGTACTTTATCACACTCGACCTAAACGAATGTGAAATTTTCAATGATTCAATGATTGAAACGTTACTTGTACATGAATGTAAGTCTTTTGACTAAACTGGGCTCTGCCCTTCGTTACCGATCGACTCGAGTCAGAAACGGACTCGATCGGGTGATATGGTGACCCTGGGTGAACGTTTGGTATACTCGAGTATTACCTTGGTGTCGGGTGGAGCCTAGCCAACGTCCAGGAGGGGGTGAATGAAATGAATGAACGAATGTCAATGTAAATGAGGGGTTTTACTTCCAAACATGCATTTTCAAATGATTGGAGGAATAAGAGAATGAAAGGAGAATGAATGAACGAATGAATGAATGGCTCCTTGTGAGCACGTATCCTTTTAATGAATGTGTTATTATCGCTTTTCATTGTAAATGTTTTTTGAATTATTGGTTATCTACGGTTAATGTATTGGTTTTATTGTTCGATTATGTGTTCGGAATCTCACTGAGTTTTTAGTTCATCCATTTAATTTTGTTTTCCTTAACAGGGAAAGGCGTGCAAGGATGAGAACTAGGCATAGACTAGCCTAATTTAGTTCTTTGATTTTGTAACGGTTCTCGCCCTAACTTTGGCATGGGTTGGTTGTATGAAGAATTGAGAATCTTTGTATATTCGATATTTGTACTCCTTTTTGAGATAGAAATGTATATAAGTTTCGTTTTAAGTTTTGGATTATGGTTATATTTATTCTTGCGGCTTTATTTTGGATTTGTTTGAGATTTGACTGAGTCTCGGCGAGAATTGGGCAGGCGGTCCGCCGAACCCTTTGGTTCGCCTTAGGGGGAGGTGGGGCTGTCACAGAGCAGCTATTAGAAAGATATCAACTGAAGCTGCTGGGGTGATTTTCTGAGGAGGGAATGGATCCTATTTATAGATTTCAGAATGAGGTGCAACCCTTCTCACTTCCGATGTGGGACAAAGACTGAACTCTTCTCACTTCTCAATGTGGGACAGAGAAAACAATACTTCTCATTTTTCGATGTGGGACAAAGAATATTTTTGAAATACTATATATTTTACATCAATCTCCTTCCTATTTCAAAAAAATTCTTTGGGTAAAGGAAGAATTTTAAAAGTACTATGCTAGATTTGGTTGTAATGTAATTAGATTGGTGTCTTTTGGACTATGAACCAAACATAGATTGATAAAACATGATCTACAGAATTATTGGTGAAATATAAATTTCTATGAACCAATAACTCTTGATGTATGACAGAGATTTTATCAATCACATTGCAACTCATAATTTGCTGTTAACGCGATTTTGCGCTTTTAGGCCGTGCGCCTGCCTGATTATTTCATGAGAGCTCTAAAGATTTGACCAATAAATCTTATAGGAGCGGCCCCACTCCACTCTCATATAGGTGAATTCATCAAGTGTATATTGCATTAACTATACCTCTTTAATGGGATATAAATTCATTAAGAGTTTTAACTCATCCTCACAATTACTCAAAGCACTTATCTCTGGAGGGACATAAATTTGAAGTGCTTTACCATCAATATTGACTTGTTATTACCCATATAAACCTATTTCATGGGATCACCAATCACATAGGTTGGGTTACCATCTCTATTGACAACTTGTTGGTCGAAGTCCCTTTTTTTGTAGTTGAAGAATCAATTTTCTTCCTACGGGTTTAGTCAGAGGATCGGCCAAATTCAACTCTGACTTTACATAATCAATGGAAATAATTCCATCTCTAAGCAACTGCTTTACGACATCATGTCTCAATCTCATATGTCGACTTTTACAATTATAAGATTTATTTTTTGCAATAGCAATAGCCGCTTGACAGTCACAGTGTATGGACACAGGAGGCAACAGATCCTTAATAGGAGGAATATTGGTTAAGAAATTTCTTAACTAATCTGCCTCAGAACCAGTCAACTCTAGAGCTATGAACTCCGATTCCATAGTTGACCGAGCAATGATTGTCTGTCTGGCTGACTTCCATGCTACTGTACCACCACCAAGGGTGAACACATAACCACTAGTGGATTTTGTATCAGTTGAATCAGAGATCCAATTAGTATCACTGTAACCCTCTAATACAGTGGGAAATCCACTATACAGGATATCAAAATTCATGGTACCTCTCAAATATTTCATTAGTCTGACTAATGCAAATCAAAACTCACGATTGGGATTGTGAGTATATCTACTCAATCTACATACAACATAAGCTATATCCGGTCTAGTGAAATTCATTAGATGCATCAGATTCCCAATAATCTGAACATATTTAGACTGAGCAATTAAGTCACCATTATTTTTCTTTAACTGAGTGTTAGCGTCATAAGGAGTACTAACAGATGTCACATCATAATTTTCAAACTTTCTAAGAAGTCTCTCTATATAATGTTCTTGTGACAATATTATACCATCACCTCTCCTTATGATTTTAACACCCAATATCATTTTGACTTCACCCAGATCTTTCATATCAAAATTAGAATACAAAAAATATTTAGTACTATTTACAATATCTAGACTAGTACCTAATATAAGCATGTCATCCACATACAAACTAATTATCACATATTGATCATTTATAATTTTGACATATACACATTTACCCACTTCTACAGACGAGAATCCATCTTTTATCAATACTTAATCAAATATCTCATGCTACTATTTAGGAGTTTGTTTTAGACCATAAAGAGATTTAATTAGTTTACAAACCTTATTTTCTTGTCCAGATACAATACATCTCTCAGGTTGAAACATATAAATTTCTTCTTCTAAATCACCATTTAAAAAGGCTGTTTTGACATCCATTTGATGAATAGCAAGTTTATGGATAGAAGCTAAAGCAAATAAAACTCGAATAGACGCAATCTAAGTTACTGGTGTAAATGTAACAAAATAGTCAATATTTTATTTTTGAAAAAACCCTTTTGCTACTAAACGAGCTTTGTACTTTTCTATAGAACCATCAGAGTTATATTTTCTTTTAAAAATCCACTTGCAATCAATAGGTTTTACACCAGGAGGTTAGTCTACCAAAATCCAAGTTTTATTTGTCAAGATAGAATTAATTTCAGATTTAATTGTTTCTTTCCAAAATTTACAATCAGGAGAAGAAATAGCATCGAAGTATGTTGAAGGATCATTATCAATAAGAAAAGTTTGGAAATCATTTCCATATGAAAATTCTTTTCTTGGTCTTTTGCTCCTTCTTAATTCCTTAATTGGAATAGTTTCCTTATTTATTTCAACAGGTGCATGAGAAATTTTACTAGACAGTGAAAAAATATGTTCAAAAAATTCAGCATTCTTTGTCTCAATAATTGTATTACAATCCAGCACATCACTTCTTAAAACAAGAAATCTATATGCAACACTATGTTCAGCATATCCAATAAACATACAATCAGAAGTTTTAGAACGTAATTTTCTTTTCTTAGGTTCAGGCAACAATACTTTAGCAAGACACCCCCATACTTTCAAATATTTCAAATTAGGTTTATAATTTTTTCATAACTCATAAGGGGTTTTGCCAGTTTTCTTATGAGATATCCTATTTTGTAAGTGACATGTAGATAAGATAGCTTCTCCCCATAAATTATCATGAGCATGAGAACTAACTAACATAGAATTCATCATTTCTTTTAGTATTCTATTTTTCCTTTCAGCTACTTCATTAGATTCGGGTGAATAAAGAGGTGTTACTTCATGTATTATACCTTCATGTTCACAGAAGCTATGCAAGGCTAAATATTCACCTCCTCTATCTGATCTAATTCTTTTTATCCTTTTATTAAGTTAATTTTCTACTTCAAACTTATAGGATAAAAAGACATTATGAGTATCATTTTTATTTTTTAGTAAATAAAGTTTAGTGTATCTAGAGTAATCATCTATAAAGGTAACATGATATCTTTTATCTCCTCTAGTCATATTTTGTTTCAAATCATTTAAGTCTGTGTGAATTAAATTTAATAATTCAGTTTCTCTTTGGACACTTACATAACTTTTCTTTGTTATTTTGGTTTCTGCACATATTTCACATTTGTCCATTTTATCATTAATACCAGAAATTAGACCACTAGATTGCATTTTCTTTATATAACTTGCATTAACATGTTCTAATCTAGCAAGTCATAAAGAAATTGAATCAATAATATAAGCAGATGAAGATGCATTTTCATTGATCACATTTGAAAGAGTTTTTAAAATAGTATATCGACATACCTTATTGGTATATTGCCAAGATTCTTGCATCTTGACATCTGTAGTTGTAGGTGGTTGTGTTTTTGTTGATGCATGGGCTACTCCATGAATGTCGAGTAGAAAGTGCACACGTTCTTACTATCTTTTGAAGTTTTTATTGGCAAAAACTTCAATTTTGGATACGTCTGAAAAAGGTTTAGCCAAATGTAGTGCGACTGCAACTGATCCTGATACAGGTTGTGAGGTGTTAACATTGTTGGAGGCCATAGTTTCTTAGATTGTTGTCGAAACGGCCACAACAATGTTAACACTATCTGCTTAAGTCGTGCGTAGCACTGTTCTAAGAAACTATTTCATGAAATTGAAATGTCTCCCCAGGATTAAACAAGCCTTCTTCTATTTGTTGCGAACAAGAAAGACAAGCTTTCTTCTTGTTGCAAACTAGAAGGACCAGAACTAGCAAATTAAAACTAGCAGATATAGAGCAAAAAGAGAGAAATAAAAGAGAGAGAGAGAGATAAAGCAGCTATTAGAAAGATATCAACTGAAGCTGCTGGGGTGATTTTCTGAGGAGGGAATGGATCCTAATTATAGATTTCAGAATGAGGTGCAACCCTTCTCACTTCCGATGTGGGACAAAGACTGCAACTCTTCTCACTTCTCAATGTGGGATGGAGAAAGCAATACTTCTTATTTTTCGATATGGGACAAAGAGTATTTTTGAAATACTAACACGTCATCAAAATTCCACTTAATTTTTGTCTTATTAAATGCTTCCCAACTCTCTCTAACACTAAGAAATCACTAAGCTTAATTCAGTGGCTAGCAAGGTGGGTCTTAAGATCCTGATTGGGTTGTAGGTGAGGATTCAAATTCCACTTATAGCAAAAAAAAATTCAAAGGGTTGTGCCAAAATACTCCCTTGAATCTAATAAGGTTTGTGTACCTACTAGTCACTAACACAAAACCTCGTTAGGTTCCTCCTCCCTTGTAGTTTAGAATAGATAGATTATACAATAGTTGTCATTTCCGAAAAAAAAAAACAAAAAACTCTCTCTAACACTAAGCACTCTTTAACAATTTTTTCTTGTTTCCTTTTTACTTCAGATTGCGCTTCCTGTTTCCTTTTTTTTCACCACTAAATCTTTAGATTTTTGCCTTGTCATTTGACAAATTCTTAAAGTAACAAAATTAGCAAAAGTTCAACATCACATAAAAAATATAATTTAATTTTAGACTAATAATAGACTACCTCTTACACTTTTGACTTTTATTCATTTATATTTATTTTTTATTTTATTTTTTATCCTTTTGTAATTTTGTGTAAGCCAACTTTTCTTTTTTGTACCAAAATCTGGATAAGCAATTATTAAAAAAACTAAAAAGGATAAAAAAAATAGAAAAATCTTGGGTAAAAGTCAATATAAGTCAAACATGTAAGGATGTAGTTTATTATTAGTCTAAAATTAGGGTCTGCTTAACGTGATGTTGAATTTTTGTCGATTTTGTTGTTTTAAGAGTTTAAAAAAAGAAAAAAATAAAGAATATAAATATTTGGAGGAACAAAAAAGGAAACAAGGAGCCATGCTGAGTGAACCTCCAATAACGAGTGAACACCTATTCCTCCCTGTGACGAGTTGGCACATAAATCTTGCCATTTGATCTAGTGATGACGGAGGCCATTCTCCCGCCCTCCCCAAAGGAAGTTAGCCATGTTAGAGTGGTACTAGGAAATGAGGGAAGGAATTAATAAGACAAAGATTAAGTGCGATTTTGCTGACTTGGTAAGGTTGGATTAGTGGGTAGAATAAAAGCTTTTTTCAGCATCATCTTAACATACTTTTTACTCAATTTTATTTACCTAATATTAATTTTTTTTATATGTCAAACCATAAGAATTACAATTGTTTATTTACCAAATGTTTATTAGATAGCTTAATTATGTACATTTTATCCCGCCTATTGTAAATACCAAAATATATGTCTAGTAAGATCTATGCATAATCTTAATCATTACACACTTTTATTCATAATTTTAATTAGGGATAATTTCAAAAAACCTACCCTGAGGTTTCTGACAATTTCAAGCAGCTCCTCTCATGTTTTGAAAATTACACATACCTCCCCTAGAACATAGGTTTGGGTTTCACCTTGATGATGTAAGACTAAAAAAGTATGCGAACGCTCAAAATTGCCCTCATTTAATTTTCAAAATATGAATAGTCATTAAAATATTTTAAAAATCAAGAATACACTTGTATACTACAAAATTATGAGTTTTATTACTTAGCCAATGTCTCGATGTTTTCCATCCCATGGTTTTCTATATCCACCCAAATTTTCAAACTCTTATCATTTCTTCTTTTTTTCGAACAAGATGCCAAAATCCACCATCATAATTCTTATCTTTATAATCGTTACCTCTCTATAGGTTTCTTCCATATATTGCCTACCAAACCGTTAGTCATAAAACTCACAATCCTTACCTTTTTCCCACTCAAACAGCCAAGCCCCTCAATTACTAAAATTCTTCCTTTTTTGAGTGATAGAAGATTACAATTTAATGGTCATGGGTGAAATAGTTCGGTCACAATATGTGGCTTGGTCAAGAAGACTTGTTTTTTCTTTTTTTTTTTGTTATCTTTTTTATCAATGGCTTGTCTTTGAAAAAATTATTATAGTCATTGTCTATCATCAAGGGAGGTAAGTATAATATTGAAAACCTCAAGGGAGCTCAATGAAATTGTTACAAACCTCAGGGGTGGTTTCTGAAATTATCCCTTTTAATTATTATGTAATTTTATATCATTAGATGATCTGATAACTATTCCAAATAAAAACGAGCTGTAGGGAACTTTTTTTTCAATTTTTTTAATATTGAATAAATTGTTGTACTTACAATAGACTTTTAGTTTTACTAAAAGACTAAAACACATTGTAAGTTTATGCTAATATTTTTGCACCCTATGAACAAAGATCCTGGTTTCGCAACTGGATATGTATGCTGCTATCAGTGCTCCTCAGTAGGAAATTTATCATTTCTTAGTTTTCACATGATTCCTGGATTATATTTCAGCAAATAGAATAGCTTTTATATATATTTTTTGATTGACAACAATAAAATAGAAAAAAAAAACAACTCATAAATAAATATAATAAAACGTTGACTAAGTAGAAGTCAGAGTACAACTTGCCGCACATGTTGTCTAATCTGGCAGTGGCAGAATTGAAACTTCATTAATCTCATTTTGCTAAATTACTTTACTAATCCCTAAACAAGAAAACAGAACAGAACACCCCAAAATAATAATAATGATAATAATAATATAAATGAAGACAAAAGATTTTGGAGCTTTAACGGTCAAAGCATTTCAAACTTTTGCCGCAATCGAACCTCATTTGATCACTTGGACATGGGAAAACTAACAATCCCCTTCGGAAATTTGTCAACGCTTGAGATAATAGTACTATATTACCAGCACCATGTGTCTTCAGATCTCCATGATTATTAACAAATACTTGTGTCTGTATCTAAACAACAAATCTGCACTCCTTCAATGGATATTTTTTGCTCTCATTTGCATTTTTCATGTGTGTTGGTATATCCTTGGTTTTGGAGCACTTTATTTTTTTTGCTTCACGAGATTTGCGCCTTGTTGAAGCTCAAGAATGTGACCAAGTTGTAACAGTAAACTTCCAGTTCAAGAATTTCCAGCTCTAAAGTTAATCTGAAATCAGTTTTAAGCAAAACTTTTTGCACATGTATCAGTCAGGGTTCAACTACTTCAACAAGCCCATTTCATGGTGGAGTCATCTGATCATTGTTGAACTGCATCCTTTTTGAGGTTTCCACCCCTGATTCAATCCTGGGATTTTCCAAGTTTTCAGATCCCACATCAATATTCATTCTTGGAATCCAATCCCAGGTAACAATTTTGAGATCATTGCCTTGCAACTCAATGCACTTATGTTAAGCTTTACTGCTTGTTATCCTATTAACATTTGCATTCAGAAATTCTTAAAGTGTTGCTAAGGGGCAAGTCTTATATATATTATTATGCAATTAGTTCTAAGCACTTCCGTCACATTCAATTAGGGAAATCAAAGATGGCCAAGACTTGTTGCCCAAAGCCTAGATTAGGCAGAATAATTGGCTGGCTTCAGATTATTCTGGGAGGGCTGGTGATTTTGGTTAGCTTATCGAGTTTATTTAGGTTCTACTCGGCTGGATTTTTCTATCATAGCGAGGATATATGCCGCCATTTTTATGCAATAAAAGATTCATATGTGAACTTTGATGTTAGAGCATTAACTGCTCGAATGGATGAAGTGCTTAATAAGATGGATAGCCTGCAGATTAAGCTTGAAATGGCTGTTCAGCAGATGGAAAGAAACAAAGGTGACCTTAGAGAAAGCAATATTTCGAAATTAGAGTATAAGAGTTATCTGGAGGAGGAGGTGATTAGACCTCTTTATAGTGCTCATATTGCTCTTAGGCAAATTAGGCTGCCTCGTATTGAAGGGAATGATACTAGTAATGTCAAGGAGGATCCTTTGATCAATACCTTCGTTACTGAGGAGATTAGGAAGTATATTACCCCGAAAGACAACAGAGTTGGGAAGGTTAACATCTATGGAACAGGGAAGATATATAACACTATAGGGCATGCTTGCGTTTCCATGACGAAAGAATTGCAAGAATACATGGATTATGACATTGGATCATATTGTAAAGATGATTGGAACTTGGCACAGAAACTTATGGTGAATGGTTGTGATCCCTTGCCCCGGAGGCGTTGCTTGACAAGGGCTTCTAAGCTCTACCAAAGGCCTTACCCGATTAATGAGTCCCTTTGGAAAATCCCTGATGGTAGAAATGTAAGGTGGAGCAATTATCAGTGCAGGAACTTTGAGTGTTTGTCGAGCAAGAATCCTAAACGAGGCTATTCCAAATGCACAGGATGTTTTGAAATGGAGAAGGAGAGGCTTAAATGGGTAACAAATACCTCACTTCCTATTGATTTCTTGATTAAAGATGTTTTGGCCATCAAACCAGGTGAAATAAGGATAGGACTCGACTTTGGTGTTGGTACTGGTACATTTGCTGCAAGAATGAGAGAGCAGAACGTCACAATTGTCTCCACTGCTCTGAACCTTGGGGCTCCTTTCAATGAGATGATTGCACTCAGAGGTTTGGTTCCTCTCTACGTGACATTGAATCAAAGGCTACCATTTTTCGATAACACCTTGGACTTGATTCACACAACCGGATTCATGGATGGCTGGATTGATTTGCAATTGTTGGACTTCATCCTATTTGATTGGGACCGTATCTTGAGGCCAGGGGGCTTGCTGTGGATTGACAGGTTCTTCTGCAATAGGAAGGATCTTGATGACTACATGTACATGTTTCTGCAGTTTAGGTACAAAAAACACAAGTGGGCAATTTCTCCTAAATCCAAGGATGAAGTATACCTATCTGCATTGCTAGAGAAGCCTCCTCGAGCTTTGTGATCAGACCCTGTCTTCACTTTTTCTCTTCCTTTGTTTTGTACTGATAACAGAAAACGTTTAAATCTGTATGCTTCCTTTGTTATCAAATACAGAAACAACGTGCTGCCTTATAATGCAGCACTTGCCATATACCAAATTCAATGGTGCACCTGCGAATTGCTGAGCGATATAGCATGTTAATGTGCAGAAATCTAGCCTTGCATGTGAATTCATGAATAACCAGAACGTTAACAAAAGGTGGGATGTGAACATTACTTGATATAGTATCCATTTCAGGGAGTTTCACTTCATCTTGACTGCTCATGGTTCAAAGACTCGGCCGAGACCGAGACGACTCGGTCGAGTCGTCACTTTAACTTGGCTTCCCGACCCAATATCAGGACGAAATGATTCCGAGATAATGAATCGCCAAGAACTCGGCCGAGACGTCTCCGAGATAGATAGAAACAGTCGAGTCCAAGTCATTTTGAGTCAGCTCAAATTTTTATTATTTTTGCTAAATTTTTAATTATTTTTTTATCATATTTCTTTTACAATTTTTAGAATATTAAATATTTCAAAAATTTGCGTCTTATTGAGAACGCGACAAATATGCCGAGACCGATGTGGAACGGTCCGGACCGCGACCGCAACTTTGAATCATGGCTGTATCCCTGTGCTACAGAAGAATCGGCTGCATTCTCTATTTTGATTTCTGAAATCAAACACAAAAGGCAGTCTAAAATATTGAAAATCTCAGGTGGCAAAGGGTATTAATCAGGATGACACGCCAATATCAGAGGAAACGGTTAAAACTCCTGAATTTTCACTACAAATCACCGCAGCTGCTAGTTTCATCTTCTGCAATACACTTCCTGTTATCATTATTTTCTTTATAAAAGGGAATTTCATCCATTGGAGAAGTGTTTCATCCTCCCATTTCACTCCACTACCAATCTCTGCCTTTTCTCACAGAATTAGAGAGAGGGAGTTTTCTGTAATTCTGCAGAGAATATGAACTTCTCAAGCAGTTTCAAAGTTGAAAAGTTTAAACAAGATCAGTTAAAACAAGTTGCATGTTTGATCTCTGAAATTAGTTTCGTCAACAGGTTTATGAGCCCAAACCCCAAGCAAGCATCATATTTGGGCCAAATATTGGATTAACAAAATGGTCATCATGGAGGAGAGCTTTACATGAAAAGAGAAGCCCAAAACTTTAGGTAACAATGAAAATGCCCTTGGACCACCAAGTCACTTTCTCTTTTTCCATGATCACACTAATTAATGGGCCTAGCCTAGGCTTTGACGTATGAAATATATTTGTTTGGATGAGTCAAAATTTACAAAAATTTTGTTAATTGCATCATAAATATGTTTATTACCCATATATTTTATCTTTGATCAACTTTTTGTCGCATCGTATCACAAAAATATTATAGTATTATTTTTAAAAATTTCTTAAATAATCTTCTATGCAATTGAATTGATTTTTCTCAATAGACTGAATAGGTCGGCCGATCAAGGGAAACGCCGATCAAGGGAAACTATAAATTTATAAACACTTTTCAATACTAGGTTGTAATTTATTATTGAAAGTGATCAAATGAATAAGGGCAAAATGGGGCTGAAAATGTTCTATGACTTGTTCATTGGCTCAAATAGTCGAGCAAATGTCACCAATTGTCACTAAGCAATTTAATATTCCCTATTCTGTCTACTCAACATTTTATTATGTCTAAATGGTCATTCAATTGATTAGAATATACATTTTGCAATAAAAAAACCTTATGTTTCATTAGTTAAGTGACTAAAGGTGAGTATTTATTAGTTAAGTGGAAACAAAACTTTTTTATTAGTTAAATCGCTACTTTGGGTGAACAAAAAGTTTGATGAGCAAAACTAATACTCAAAATAATTTAGTGAATATTTTAACCATTTCCTTAAATACTCTAGTAAACTAAATCTCAGCTTAGGATTAAGTACTCTAATAAATTAAAAATTAATCTTCTATACACCGACAGTGTATACACTTTCACCATTAGATACATGATACATAATTCGAATTTGAATTTGAAATTCAAATTTTGCATATGCATTACATCCAATTGTGATGATGTATGCACTGTTAATATATACATATATATATATATATATATATATATATATATATAAGATTTTCTCATAAATTAAATGCTCTACATTAGTTCTTCACAAGATGGGCATAAGAAACGGAGCAAATGGTTCGACAAATAAAACTTTTACATTAATCCTATGATGTTTTCATTGAATGATAGCATGAAAACTCCCCATCTGGTTTGCCTATTTTTTCCTTGAGCAAGAGATTGAAGGTTTGTGTACAGTTAATCTTTTTTTCAGCTCAATCAACATGAGAGGTTGGGGATATGGAGAGCACTAAAGAAAGCACTCAAACTTGGTACGCCAAAACATCAGTCTTGAATTCTTGCATGAACATCGATCCATGGTGATTAATGGGGTGACAAGAAGGGTGAAAGTTGCCTGTGCTAGGGCTGTCAAAGACATCCTTGAAAAAATTGTTGGTGAAAAGTTTTCTGGAGGAACTAGTGGGCGCCATAGTATTTCGACAGCTAATAAAGCGGCCCCTATATACAAGTAGGACATATTTGAGTTAAAAATAATGAGGTTCTTGCAAAACTGGCAAAACCATTTTGGAATCCAAAATCATTCCAATGTTAGCCTGTTGAGTGTTTAAAAGGCATATGGTTGAATCAAAACAGACTTCAATTTTAACCCTTCATTGAATACTTCAAAAATATATACTTCAATCATAATGGATTATTTCGATTTTAACTCTATCTCCTGATAGTGTTTGTATAAAATTGCGTTGGATCTTTCCTGCAACATAATCTAAAGGTAGAATCAGATCTTCTTGATCTAAAAGCACCCGAAAGTAAACTCTAGACGTTCACTAATGGGAGTTGTTAAAAGATAAAGTCCAGGTTTATGAAGAATAATCATCTACCATTAATCAATTAAGCTTAACTCTTCGAAAGCAAGATGTCAAAAATATTTGTTAGGTAAACATTATATAGCAAATGGCCCTTAATACTGGAAAGCACGAGTGAAGTTGCTCTTGTCCTCTTCTATTGTTATTAATGACCTTTTTTTAGGATTTCTTCTTCTATTATTTTACTTCCTTTTGCCAAATATCAGTTTTCTTTATGTCTACAAACTACAAAGGGTGCCACATTCCCTAAGCTTTAAAAGATTCCCCACCTATTTCTTCGACTGTTGCTTCCACATTATCAAAAGCTCAACCTAGCAGTGGAATATTGTTCAGCAGTCATTGATACAGAAAACGCAAAAAAAAAATATCAGATTTGGTGGACTGTTACTATAGGAATACTGTCAATCGTACGTTTATAGAAATTTACTAGATTTCAAGCCACTTTTTCAATTATATCTTTGGTTTCACATTATGCTTCAAGATGCGACCTCATAAAGTATCTTATTAGCCTTCTTTTCCTGCTTGAGATTATACGTATAATGGTACATGCAAAAGTCCTTGAAAGTTTCTTGAACAATAGATGATTCTATGTGGATCCAGATTTTATCTACATCAACTTTTCTACAAAGACATAATAAAATTTTTTAGTTCAAGAGGAGACTTTAAAGCTTGTAAACATAAATGGAAGAGAGAAAGGTTCAAGAATCGAGTCAAGAATTTCAAAGGTCACCTATTAATGTTCATACCAGCTAAACTGGATTTTGGAGACATATAAAAATTTCATTAGACTACGACTTTAATCCAATCTGAGATGAAAATCGATGTCTGACTACCTTTCACAGGCACTCTATACCTATCACTTTTACTTTTATGTTTTATTCCAAGAATAAACACGTTGAAATTGATTATGATTATTAGTTCACAGCTTTTACGGGCTTTGCCAATCAGCCGCAGGCATTAGTACCTTCCTTCATGATATATTTCAGGCACACAAATTATTTTGCGTACAATATATCTCTCAGAAGCTAAACGTATCTGATAGCCATTTGAGTAGGGTTCGGGAGGGAAAGAATCTGAATAATTACGACAGCCATTTGAGTGGGGGCTGAGGTGTTTTGAGGAGCCGGGGGGGGGGGGGGGGGGGAGGGGGAGGAGGAGGAGGAGGAGGAGGGTGTTTAATACTCTGAAGTCTGAAGATCCTCAAAAGACTGTCAAGCTTAGGGTTCTTCATACTCCCTTTATGGGTTTCACCAAAAATCATTAATATAATATAGATGGGAACCCTATAAAGTTGTAAACCCTAGATCTGTCAATAAGAGAAGCATTGTGCATCATTAGATTACTCTTTTGACTCCACCTTTTAGAACAAGGTAGATAGTAATAAATAATAATGCTAAAATATCCTTCATCAAGAAGACAAAATCAACAAATGAGATCTATGACTATATATGAGAATCTTTCTTTTAAATAAGGGCAACGTGAATGTACCATTTTGTCAATTTTCAGGCCACGCCTTTGCTAGGGTACTATCGAAGAAACTTACTCGAAAATGCTTCAGTAAAGAAAAAAGGTTTTAGTCCATTACTTGGAAAACATGGGAAGGCAATCATCAGGGCTTAAACGTCACCTCTCAACTACTTATATTTGGTTCTTGATATTGTTCCTTTTACCCATTTACTCTTTAAAAGCAATGATCTATGGTTCTTGATATTGTTCCTTTTACCCATTTACTCTTTAAAGGCAATGATCTATGGCAAGCGTGGGGTTGGATCGAAGCATAAAGTGACTCTGCAAATCAATGTCAAAGGCTCCAATGAAACCCTTTCATTGTCTCTCTTATTTCCTTTTCAAGGTGTTTAAAGCACGATAAATCAGCATCAAGTTGAGGATCTTGAGCATGTTCATAGCTTTTGATTTGGGATTTGGTCTCCAATTTCAATGTACATGAAGCCAAAACTCGAAATGTTCGAGATTGATTGAGAATGAATCAACCTCTGTAACAACAATAAATAATCTCTTTTCATATCAAATTGCAGTCAATCAGCACACAGTAAATTCACGTATTAACATGTTGTGTTCATTATGAAACTAGCAAATAGGGCAATTATCTATCTCGTTTTACTCAGTTTAGCTCCTTGAATCGTGGATTCTTGCACAATTTGGAGGTGAAATACGTTTTTATGTTTTACTTAATTTCTCTGGTAATCCACATAGATAATGCTTCACTCCTATCGAACAGGGCAAATTAAAGCACTAGAAGTGTTTTCTTCGTAAGCAATATGGTTTAGGTATTCGATATTCTTTACAAACTTTTAGCTATTCCATCTTAAAAAACGAAAGGAATACAAGTTATTGAACTCATCACAAGAATCAAGAAGTTGGTCTTAATTATTCAAACAATATAAAGAGAAGAGAGAGGGAGAGAAGGCAAATAAATATACTTTTTCTTTTGCCAAAAAGAGGAAGTATTGGACTAATGTGATGGATGGAGCAACAAACAAATCAATTAAGGGAGTATAAAGGCAAAAGAGGGAAGATTAAGGACCACCTAAACAGCCTCCAGCATTACGCACACACTATAAATAGCATAGTGACAACCTTAAAATTCACCCATATTGCTGGAGACGATGTTGGAATATAATTGATGTGATTGCTGATTATTCAACACTAGGTGTTGCATGGAAATGAGAGAATTAGTGGTTGAGGTTTATTTGAGGAAGACCTAACAAAGAGATTCATAGGAACAACAATTTAAAACGTAGACAAATTATTCCAGATCTATACTATGCTATTATGAACTAAAGTAAGAACCTCGAGTGGTGACGGTTCACAAAATTACTAATTGTTATTATTCGAAGGAGACGAGTGATTCGAGAACCTGATGGGAAATGCATAATAAATACAAATAATTAAGTTTAAGTATAGCCAAAAGGGGGCATAAGTCTCTCATTAAACAACCAGTATACAAAAAAAAACCCTATTAGAACTTGACTAAAACCTAACAACTAAAGGTTAAATATCATGCCTTTGACGTCATATATTGAGCTGTTGATCTTTGGTCGATCCCATCCACAACATGCAGACGTGCAAAGTTGTTGTCCATTCATTTTAAGACGTAAGAATAATATAATAAGCAACAGTTCAGGGCATATTGGAAGCATTAAGCCATGGTTTACTGAGATAAATTAACAAAGGAGTTGAGGGTGGAGGGGAAGAGGGGACCATATATAAATCGTGTGATTCCATTGAAAAATAAGCGATCAACAGGGTTTCAGATTTCAAAGTTTTCAAAAGTCACATTTGCTCTTCTTAAAACCCGGCTTGTGACCCTGCTAGATCACTTTTAACAACACAAATACCTAAAATTGACCACAAAGAAACAATGGCATGGACTTTTATTTCTCTATTTTGTCGAGTCCCCTTCAACTTGTAGCTTCTTAATTGGCTCTCCAGCCAGTCTAACCAAATAATGTAGCCCAACTGTGGCATATAAGTCATGCCTCATTGGCAGGAAGGAAAAGCCAAGAACATTTTGTTTTGATCAAGTCTGAAGTCAGAAAAGCCAAGAAATTCAGGCAAGGAAGAAAAATTTTGTGAAAGTACATAAATTGTTTTGAGTTGCCTAGGAGAGAGAATTTGTCGATGGTGAAAATTTTTATGACCATAAGGAAGATTATGAAAGATATAATTTATTAGTTGAAAGTTATTTGGATTGTTATTCAAGGAAATATGGTGGCTGTAATTGTGAATGGATCAATATGGATGCTTTTTTTTTTTTTTTTTAACAAGGAGAACTAGCAGCAAAATTGTATACAGATAATCCACTTTCACACATAAATATGCAGATGAGTATCAGTTGCAAATTGGGGTTGTACTTGAGTTACACTCCTGCAGAGGTTGCAAAGGTGATTGAATCTTGTGATAGCATTGGAGATGACAGCATAAGAGACTAGTTTAAGAGAAACATTATATTGTTGACATATTTTAAACCAAACATATTTGGACTTTTAATAGTTTCAAAAATTGATTTGCTATTTGGTAACTATATTAGATTCGGTATCACAGTAGGTTTAGGAAATATAATTGAGTCATGTTTTGGTATTATAATTCGAATAAGATTTGCGGTTATGTTTCTCAATTTAAGAACTTTGAATTCTAAGTTTGTACTTGAGGGAAATTAATTAATTTAAATACAATATTTTGTTTCCTCCCATGCCTTTCTTATTATTTATTATTTGTAAGATTTTAATGTTACTTCCGCTGCATAGTTTTTGTGCTAACAATATTTAACAAGTGCACCTAAATTATGCAATCGCATATTGAGATTCTAGCGTTACCAAATAAAAAAGAGACAAGTTGATCTAATTAACATTGTTACAAACTTGTGAAGTTCAATTGGGAATATGAACTATTACATGGAATCATGAATTATACGTCAATTTGCATTTTAGCGAATGGCATAAATTTTACACTCTTGATGCCCTAACCCACCAACTACTGCCACCCATGCAAGCTTGTTTCATATCATACATGCACACGGGGTTCAGGTTCACATGACATGTGCACATTCTTTGCACACATATGCATCTGTTCAGAAGTATATATATTTGTATGTGCTGATGATTGATGAAGGAGCAACGTGTCAGCATTCAGAAGCTAAAGTTATCCATTTGACCTCTGAAATGGTTGATGAGCAGGATAGGTTACTGCCAATTGCCAATGTGGGAAGGGTCATGAGGCAGATCCTTCCACCAAGTGCCAAAATCTCGAAAGAAGCTAAGGAAACGATACAAGAATGTGCAACAGAGTTTATAAGCTTCGTCACAGCTGAAGCGTCTGACAAGTGTTACAAGGAGAACAGAAAAACTGTAAATGGAGATGACATCTGTTGGGCTCTGAGCACATTAGGGTTTGATACCTATGCAGAGGCCATGCTGAGGTACTTACATAAGTATAGAGAATTTGAGAGGCAAAGGGTCAACCAAAGTAAAGCCTCAAATCTTGAAAATGAAGCACATACCCCAATTAGAGCCAGTACTGATAGTACTGATAGTGATGGAAGCAACCTGCAACCTGAAAAGCAATCTGAATCTCCCATTGCATTTGAGTTTAGAGTTCTTGAGAAGGGTCAGAGCTCTAAAATTAAGCCAGCAGCTACAGGATAATTATGATGTACTAGTCTCTTCTTCTTTGAGATGACGAAGTCTTGAAGGAGAGATAAATTACCTAATGTACTTTCTGCTAAAAGTATCAACTTTCCTGTGTTTAAGGGTTGGCCTGAATGCACTAACACACGAATGATTAGGAGGAAGCAGTCCTTCAAGGTAACTTTATTTTAGCAATTATACTCCTTTTTCGCTTCTTGCTTATGGAGGCAAACAAGTCTGTAACATTAGATTAACACAATGAAGTACAGTTGTGGCTTCACAATTTTGAGATAATCAAATTTCACATGTACTACTTCCGCTAATAATCACAGTCAGCTGCTTTTAGTTACTGCAAATTTCTTGCATCTGCTCTAATTATATTAACCTTCATGAGAACGGATCCCTTCTTTAGGCATTCGATTTTGCGAGTTATCAATTGTTTAGAGAAACGTTGCTTCCAACTGACGATTGTAAAGATGAACCAAGGTTAGGTATGTATGCTATCTGAAACAAATATTAGACATTCTGTCCTTAAGCATTCAAAATCCATGCCATGACAGTTTTATATTGATTCCCGGCTATTGATGAGATGAAATCCCCCTTCTGATTTACAACTGTTCTTCAACAATTTGCAACCTTTCCTCACTGACCGCTACCAAATTATGTTATTTGAAAATCACCCGTCCTTATCGAGCTTCCGTCTAACTAATATAGGCTGCAACCTTCTTTTTCTCAGATTTTAAGAATTGAGCTGGAAATCAGTGTCAAAGGCTCGAATGGAACCCCTTTCGTTCTCTGCTATTTTGTTTTCAAGGTGTTGAAAGCATGATTAATCCGCCTGATTTGGCAAATCTTGGCCAAAATAAATTGACCTTCATGCTGATAATTGAACATGACAACACTGAAAATCATACTATATGTCTTGAACTTCAGAAATCCTCATGATGGATGCCAAACAAAGCCTTGCATATATCAAAATTGCAGTATAATTTAATCACGAGTTCTTTTGTATCTCCTTCAGGTTATGTACAAGTCTCCTTCTCCAGAAAGATGCACATTAAACCCCTTCCCCAGGAGTATTAGCTGCATTCATTAGGAATATGATGATAAGACAGATTAAAAACCAGTACATATATTTTAGATTTTTTAGGATTGTAAGCATCTATTTCTTGTCCCATTCTACATTATTAGTCAAAGGTGAACCACGTTTTCACTTTGGCACAAAATAGGACCGATTTTTATAACCCTTTATTCCCTTGAAACCAGTAGTATAATCTTTCATTTGGTGTGGCTACACATGAAATGAAATGATGTGAAACATTAACTATAAAGCATGTGCTACAGTGCTAATATTGTGCTACACACTCGAGGATTATGCAATCTTTCCCATAGAAAAGAACTAAAAAGCTGAGCTTATCAGAACTTTTGGTCAGAGTTAGGGTTTGAGCATGCATCCTAGGGTTTCTCCATTCTCTTTTGGACCACTTCTCCAATATCCTCCTTGAGTAGAATTGCAAGGAAAAGGGACAAGTTCATATTTTATTAGTGATCTCGTCCCCCCCGCCCCCTCAAGTCCCAAACAGCTGGATAAGTTACTACTTCGACGAAAGAAAGAGAAAGCAAAAAGTTGGATAGGAAGAACAAATGCTAAGGAGGCTACTTGAAGTAAAGCAAGGTATTAAAAATGAAAAATGATACTGATGCACCAACTGGACATTTTTAACTCCATATTTGTACCAATGGAAGCGTAAATGGTTTTTTTTTTTTTTAGCATAAATGGTTATTCGAGTGATGCACCTAGTGACATATATATGGCAAGTATGGCCTAGTGACAGTAAGAATTGGTGAGCAGAGAGAGCTTTGACACTTTTAGGAGAAAACCAGTAAAAACTTGTCACCTGGAGTTGAACCAACTAGAAAACTAGATCAATCTAAGAAACATGAATATATATGACCTTCATGCCTACCTCAGTATAAGATATTGAGATATGGTCATGATGGTACCATTAATCTGAGACATATCTCGATAGAGTGGTCTATTATACATTCCTTGTATGTACAGTAGGTTTTAATTAAAGTTTTAATGCCAATGTTTTGCCTTTTTTAAGATGTTAGAAGACAATATGGACAATCTAAAAAGGGAAAGAAATACCAATTCACTTAGTAAAATTTGAGAATGCTGTAGATCGCCTTTTACCTCTTTATTTAGCAGCTAATGGTTTCAATGTGTTTGTTGTCACCAATTCACTTAGATATAAGCTACTGTCACCTTAGTATTGAAGGCAGCACGAGTTCAACCTCAGAAATTAATCTGTGTATCATTTAGACATTAGTCACTTTTGGAGTTATTTTCTCCATATATGTGAATAAAATCGATGAACTTACGTCCTAATCATCCGCTTCGAATATCTATCCAAGACTGTCAAGCTATCTGCTTAATCAACACAAACTATATATCAAAATTTCTAGGCCAAACTTGTAAGCTGCCTCCTAATTATTTCCGCTTTTAGATCAACCTGCTCATCTCAAACTTAAACTTGAAGTGTCATATCTTGACATTGATTGTTTAAGAGTATCAGTCATGTTTCCATACTTGTCTAAGTACACAAAAAGAAGTAGAAATTGAAGCACAGTACCATGAAGCCATATAAATGATTATTGCATAACACTCACGGCAACCATAGAAGGAAATTGACGCTAGCAGAATATTTATCCTTTGCAAGAAAAAGAAACGGAGAGGTAAAATTGAAGGCAAAATGCATCTATCAAAAATGCAAGATTGTTGACAACTCCGCAAAAATTTCATATGGTTAAGCGATACAGCATTGATGAATTCATCTAATTCTTAGATTGCCAGGTCCAACTTGTTTTTTCTGAAAATGGGAATGTTGAACAGTTCCTGATTTAATTGTTTTAGTAATAGATTTTAAAGTTGATGTTTAGGACGTGGATTTAAATGTTTCAGTGATTTTCAGCTCTTACAATTGGAAAGTTGTGTATCTATGGGAATTTGGATTTCTTCCTGCAGGTAAAAAAAACATTTTGTTAACTATCCATAAGATGAAATTTGGGTGAATCATTCCAAAAACCTAAGTTAACTGGTAGAAATATTATCCAACTCCTAATCTCTCCCGTTTCCTCTACGAAGAGAGAGAGGGGGAGAGAGAGAGATAGAGAAGAGAAGAGACGTAGCAATGTGATAGTTTATTAAACAAAAGAGATTATTTATATTATTTTTTCCTTTTGAAATCCGAGTTAATTTTTACATAGGAATTATTAATGCAGTAATTTGGTGAATAAGTAAGATTATTAATGTGGTAAATTGATGAATGAGAGACATTTATAAATTGATTGACAACCTCCAATCACACGAACTATCCCACAAGATCGGTGTCCATGGCTAACCCAACTTACAGCAAGAGCAATTCTCTTGGCAAGAGTACCTCTCATGCTATTAAGACCTTTATTCCTTGACTTATTACGCCTTGAGCAAGCCTCAGAGTTAATTCGATATGCTTTTACTTCATCCGCTTCGGATATTTGCCTTGTGACAAGCGTCAAGGAATGTCACAGTAAGAGTGAAATCACTAGAAAGCACTTCACCATTGGTAGTACTATCAATCTCAAGAGAGATGTTAAGCATTGACAACTGCAGATTTTGGGCTTCTTTTGCTTATCAACAATTTTCGATTCAGGCCACAAAAAAAACATGAGTAGAAAAATTGTAGTTGGGATTGGATCAAGTGCGATTAATCACCACAAAAACGTGTAAGCTGTTGGACATCATACAAAATGTACAATAAGCAAGTCATTTGATAGAGTCACTTATTTGAGCCCTACCTTTTAAATCCATGGATTCTTGTTCTTTTAGTGAGCACGCAAAAGGGGTTTTTAGATACACTTTCTGAAGCTTTGTACCAGAATGAAGAGTCCCCAAATGTGAACAGAACAGGCATTAAACCAGACTATGTAAAGCTAGATGGACAATGAAGATGTTTTGATAGTTGCCAACTTAATGCGAGCATGGTGGGAGGAGCAGGGTGAGGTGGAAGGGAGGCAGGAGGGGAAAGTGATAGATGTCAGCAAATGCAGCACAAGCAATTTGTGGGAAGAGGAGGACAAAGAGGAGAACAGAGAAAGTAACAGAGGACACTGAAATGCTCTTGAAGGAGGCGAAAATAGTTGCTGTCTGGAGTGAATGGTAGGTTGGAGGACCAGAAAAACAGAATATCAATGTTAAAGACTCAGATCCAACAAAAGATTCAGATGCTTTGAAAGTTCAAAACCAGGGATTATTCTTAATTTACTGGATGCAGTGGAAATTTTTCATGTAGCTCATGAAAGAGAGGTAACTTCGCTTTTTCAAATAACTAGCTGAAATTATCATTAAGTGATGCAGCATCCCACAAATTAATATAGAGAATTATATTTGACCTCATTGTGCAATTATCCAGAAGCACATCTACTGACAGAATGTATTGAAAGAGTAGAGAAGATGTGGACAAGGAAGAAAAAAAAATGGTGCACATAAAATTGGAGCTTAGAAGGTTTCAAGATTGCGGATATTTTTTAAGGAAATAAAACATCTTCCTAAATGAGGTCAGAAAGTCAACCCAAGTAGCAATCAAGAAGTGCACAGATAACATGTTGGAGCAGGAAAAAGAGCCCAAGAAAGAAAAAAACCTTACATAGATTAATCAATATATTCGATGTACAAATGCTTCTACAAAACCCCATCCATCCTCAATGTCTGGTCCAACCCAAAAACCAGATATTATGACATGAGCACTTGAGCTTACATTAAAATAATGGGAGATGGGATCACAAAAACTTCTCCCAAATATCATCCCATGGATAGAGATCCTATTCACAGCAATCATGCCCCTAGCTGAACAGCTTCCCCAGTTAAAGTCAATGTCTGCAAAAGTCATACAAATTGTCAGATCCTTACAAACAAAATTTAAACAACGATCTTCCTAAATGTATCACAGCAATCTTTTTAGAAGCATTTGGAAAAGGTCCCTTCCTCTTACATTACAAACAGAAGATTAGTTCAACTGGGCAAAATACTCTGCTCTTCTTTTTTCTCGTTATTTTGTGTTTCTTGTCAGTTATGTTGTTTTCTTTTTTTATTTTATTTTTTCTGTTTGGGCAGGAGGACTGTAAGCATATGCGTGGCTAGCTGCCCAAGATGGTAAGACAACATTGGAGAGAGAACCATGCATTTTGGTACAAAATCATACAGAATAAAGACTTTCAGCATTTATGTAAAGAAGTTTCATGCAGGAAAAGAAAATCAGAGTGGACAGTAGGAAGTAGAACCGACAAAGCTGATATACCAGCGAAAATGTAAATGGAGTGGAAAAAGAATTTGTGACAGGGGAAGAGTTTCTAACTGAGAATCTATTACTACAAATGGGAAAGGCTTCAGGCTATTACTCAGGATCAAGCATCTAGAATCAAATGGGTAGATTTTTAGTTGTGTAAAAGAGATGAGATGGTCTATTGTTGCAAAGAGAGATGAATTATGAGAAGTCCAAATATTTCCAACCATTACTTTCAGTTTGAAAACCAAAATCGAAACAAGCTTCCAGCAACTCTTGACTAAGAAAATGAAAGGCCAACATAGAACATGTTTTCTTTTCTATTTTTTAAAATTTTCAACAGAATTGAAGATTCAGACACTAACAAGGACAATCTCCAGCTTTCAACAATGATATACTTAGACAACATGATCCATGATGACAAGCAGGCTATGAATCAATCACAGAGAAGTTTAGTTTCTGTGAGAAAACATGAATAACAAGAAAACTGGACGTCATTTGGGACCAGGACAATTTTTTTTAAGCAAAAGATCACAGTGTTGATGATGACCATAAGAAAGTACCAAACAAAAAATGTAAAGAAAGAACTTTTACTTGTAGTTACTGGAGTTAGAAGCCTTCCACCAGCAATTTCCCTTTGGCATATTTCCTACAGCAAGCCATAGTAGAATAAGCATGGTGATAGTATGCCAATGATTGGTCTGTATTATAAGACGTAATGCTTTTTTGAAAGATTTCAATATAATACATGATAAGAGAATTGCAATATATCTTAAATCATACATTCGATCTTAGCCTCAACATGCATACTCTATGTGTTTATCCAATGCCATATGAAAATTAAGATAGTGTGACCAATACAGTCAATTTGCCTAAGATTAATTATAACAGAAGAAAATCCCAAAAGCTGAAAAAATGTGCCACAAAACCATAAGTATGCTTTTCCATGTTGTTGATACTTTGCTATGTAAACATGATTTTAAGTGATTAAGTACCATGAAAGTCAAGCAATCAACTTTTGTGTATCCTAAAACATGTTTTTAATCAAACCTAAGAACAAGCGCAAGGACCACAGATCAGAAAGTTGCAACACGAATATCTTAAGCATTATCTTCTTCACACTCTAAATTAGTTAAGATCAAGGCTTAGACAAGATTAGTGTCATTGACTACTGCTAAATTTAATGATTAATGTAATCATGGAAACTTACAAAAGAGGAACTTGCTTAAAGAATTGCCAGCTATTAACCTTTATCATGCCCAAACCACACAGAGAAACCACTTTCTGTCATCTAAACTTGTTTGTACTATGCTAATACCAGAATTATTCCCTCTTAATTAAAGCTGTTGACCAAGGTTTACAATAAACAATAGAATGAACCTCACATAGTAAAACATATGCAAGAGCCTGCCAATAGCTCAGAGAATCTTTGTCCATGTTCCATCTCAAATTTCCATTGAACCTCGAGAGGAATTAATATATCAGTTTATAAGAACCACCAAAATAGAGCAAATAATATTGAATTTCATTGCCTGGAGACTCAGGAGAACTAGACAGGCTCATATTTATTAAGCCTTGAACCATTATGTCAAAGCATTATTTTCTACACTCAATCTAAAACCTGAAAACATTGACCTCAAGGAATTTGCTGCCATCAGCCATCCTCTCAATGCATATATGTGCAAGAAATCAAATGTAATTTTTTTCTTAAGATAATTTAGAGTGGGAGGGAGTGGAATGCAGAATCCAGAGGGGGAAGGCAATAAGGGCGTTGGAAATCAAACCTTTTGTCCTAACATGGGCAACAAACCCCTAATACTAGGCCATATTCATCCTCCTGAATATTGAGAGGTGTCCTGCATATAATGAAATGCCCCCCCCCCCCCCAAAAAAAAAAAAGCAACCAAAACACACCAGGGGGGAAAAGAAGAAAAAAGAATCCCACTTCACCAACAAACATACTGTAAATAAAATCAATGACCTCAAGGACTTTGCTGCCATCAGCCATCCTCTCAATGCATGTGCGTGCAATAAATCAAATGTAATTTTTTCTTAAGATTATTTAGAGTGGGAGGGAGTGGAATGCAGAATCCAGAGGGGGAAAGGCAATAAGGACGTTGGAAATCAAACCTTTTGTCCTAACATGGGCAACAAACCCCTGATACTAGGCCACATTCATCCTCTTGAATATCATGAGGTGTTCCTTCATTAAACGAAATGGCACTCCAACCAACCCTCACCCTCTCCCTCTCCCTCTCCCCGCCCGCCCCCCACACCCCCCCCCCCCCCCAAAAAAAAAAAAAAAGCAGCCAAAACACACCAGGGGTAAAAAATGAAAAAAGAATCCCACTTCACCAACAGACATACTGTAAATAAAGTGAACGATCAAACAACAGTTGCATTACAGTTCTCTTAGGCCTTTAATCAAACACATGGTGACTGCTCTTGAAACAAGAAATTCTCTTCCAAACATAACGATCCAAAAAAGCTGAATACTGAAAATATACACTAAATTACTTAAAGAAAGTAATCGAAATGAGAACACCACTACTTCAAAGGAGGTTCGGAAAGTTAAAACTTAAAATATATAACAAACCTTCGAGCAGCAGAAAAACTGCAAAAGCAGCAGCCATTAGCAACTAGCAGGAGGCTTTTACCTAAGAATTATTATACCTGAACAAAGGTTCTGGGCTTCCTTAATAACCCATTGAAGCCGAGCGCGAGTGGAACCATTACACATGCCACCATTTCATCGAGCGCCAAAACTGCTGATGGCGGGCAACCACCGCCTTCCGAAGTTGCGAGCCACTTCTAGCTCCTTGGTGATAAAAGGGTCAATTTAAACAATCAACGGTTCCCCAGTTCCATGGTACAAAAATTGCACTACTGTTTATTACCGCATGGTAATTATGAAGAGGCGTAAATAATATTAGGGATAATTTCAGAAACCTCCCCTGAGGCTTTTAACAATTTCACTAACCTCTCCTAAGGTTTGGAAATTTTTTTTTTTTTTTCATTAACCTCCCTTGAGGTCTATGATTTGATAACAAAATCAGTCCATCTCTGAAAAAATATGAGTCAAAAATTACTTCTAGGAGAGAGATGAAAATTTTGTTTCACAAATGTCCCTTATCCATTTGAATCAAAGTGTATTAGCAAAAACAATTATCAGTCAAGATGTATTGCAGTCATGATTGTCTCGAAAAGTTTTATGATCTTCAACTAAAATTATAACTTTTAAATACTAAACCAAGAACAGTAGAGATTGTTTACCTGACTTAGAGGTATGCTTTATGTGATTTTACATAGAAAAGAATATCCAATTTTGCCTTTCTTTAACGTCCTTTTTCAACCGCTTTCACGAAATTCCTTTGATACAAAGGTTATCTCTTTAGTTTTTAAACCAAGAGGAAAAATCCCTAAGAAAAGACTTGTTTTTCTATTTCTTTCCTCCGTGCTTCCTTTGTTTATATATGATTGAAATGTGGTAATCTTGTATATTCCGCATTACTGCTCATGTTATTAACAGATAATTTTGTCAATTAGTTGATTTGTGCCATAATTACTTAATTCTCAGGTTTTATTTTCTAATCTCAAATAATGTATTGGGGTATATAAGTAATTTCACGTTAGGTGATGTCAGAAAATGGACCTCTTATTCTATTAGGAGATGTCAATGTAATTTCTCAAACCTCAGGCGAGAGAGGTGAGTGAAATTGTTGAAAATCTCAAGGGAGATTTCTAAAATTATCCCTAAATATTATCCACTAGTTCAGTTCACCAAATTGACAAAATAACCCTTGACAAATTTGCACTTATAATTGGAAGGAGCCAACGTTCTAGTGCTTAATTGTATTTATTATCGAAACGGCCTATTATTAAAGATTAAAGAAACAGCCATGCTGGATGTGAATTACCAAAGAAAAGGATTTTCTTTGTGTCCATCTTTTTGTTCCTTTTATTACATTTATGTCTCTTTACCTTCTTTCCTAGCACATGACAAATTCTCTCTAATCTCTAATGGGAAGGTAAATTTAGTATACTAATTTATTTATTGGCCCCAAAATGCTAAAATTATCAAAGCTTAAAATATTTTAATGGCGTAATTTTCTTTACATAACTGAAATACAAAAAAATTTACTTGATGCGAAACAGGAATTGCACTTTGTGGATATACCAATCTCTAATTTCATCAAGTTTGAGCGTTTAAGCAAGCAAAATATTACAACTTCATAATCATGAGAATGCAACCTGTGCATGTGACAAGACCAAAGGTCCGAGAAGACCAACCTGTTGTTATTGTCATTTTCAAAATGACGTGTATTATAGAAGCATACTTCAAATGTTTGCAGAGTAAACCTCAGAGTCGCAGAGAATGGAGAAGAGCTTTATCCAGACAGAAAAAGAACCTTCCTCCATTCCCCGAATAAGTCAAATTCAGTTCCAACAACATAAGGGAGCATGAAATTTCTGAAGCAACAACCAACAGAGAGCCCATGATACTGCAGAAGAATGAAAGAGTTCTTGTGCACTCGGACAACTTGAGGGATTAGAACAAAATTTCTCTCACACAGCAAGAGAAAGAGATATAAGGGTGAACTATTATTGAATGCCACCCCACTTAGGTTCAAAAAAATATGTATAGCAGCTCCTGAAAAATCAAATAGCGATAACGAATAACCTCAAGCAGATCCTATCGACGAGGGTTGAGAACAGAGGTAAAAGGAGCACAGTTTCCCTTCCAGTGGATGATTTCATCGATCAATATTGGCATCAGGTCGGACAGCATCAACTAAAGTTGCATCCAGTTCACTAAACTAACGCAAATGCATTTGCTCACTAATGCTATGCTCCCTTAACAGCATCTGGGAATTATTTCACTCAACCCAGGATACAACATGCTGCAGTTACAAGATTGAGTAACGCTGTTCTGCACCTCAAGAGTCAAGACATGTCAAGAATGTCATTCGAGCTCTCTTTGGATCTGTGTTTTCGTTTCTTACTCCTGCATGCAAGTAAATGATGTGGACATAAACATGTGCCACACATAAATATTTACATATTTACACACACACACACACACACACAGAGATCAAAAACTCCAATCATCTAAGGGTGTAGGGTATTACTTGTCATGTGAACCAGGATCTAGACATGATTTTAGTTTCCTGTCAATGTGCTTCACGTCTTTGGAAGTGGGGGTCTCAAGCTTATTTACCTGCACAGATTTTCAGCAAATTTTTGTGAGGTCGGAGTAGTAAATCACTAAGCCACTTCCAACAATTATAACAGAGATATGGCCATACGTCCACTTCTATCATGAGATTCGAACAACATAAGACAATTTCATACCGAAGAGTCAACAGCATTTAGGAAAACAGCAAGATCTGAATTACTAAGGGTAGGATGCTGACGTGACAAAACGCTTTTCAGATATCTGCAACAAGTCAGTGTCAAATTATCTCAGACAGCAAACCAGTTAGACCTTCATAAAACATTAACTTAGATTTCTCAGGAAGTCAAACCTCTCAAAGTCGAAAATTCCACATGCCTCATTGGACCTGCGTAAGGCTGCCAGCGCCAACTACACCATATCAGAGGAAAAAAATCTGTTATTTCTTTCAATGGCACTCATAAAAAAGACCCTGTCCATTACGATGAAAAACTAACACCACCTTTGATATAGCAGAAAAGCTGAAGTAGGAAACTAGCTTCTCAGCACAAGCAAAAGCATAAGAGAAGTGTCATCTATAGGTCATCCATCTACCCTATGTAATGTGTTCAACTTGGTTGTAGAAGTACTTACTCCCTGACAACTTATTCTTTGCCGAAGTGTAACCCAAACTATCAGTTAATTACTCTGCCACTACTTTATCTTCATTGACCCCAAATATCTCCTGATAACTCTAACCGTGAGATGTACAGGACACCTACGCAATGTGCAGCTTTTTGATAGGAAATGACAATACTTGGACCAGAGGCTAGTAAGGGCAAGACAAAAGGTTATAGACAAACTTTTTCAACTTTGTTAAACTAGAATCAAGAAAATTACCCAAATAGAAATAAAAGTTAGTAGCAGAGAATAAAAAGTGTCATATAAATGGTAATAAACTGTATTTTAGAATCTTTTAGGGTAAGCAGTTATATAATTAGTTGAAAATTTATACAAGGTACAATTCCAGAGTGAACTTGAGAAGTACCTAAAAAAATTAACACACAACTAGGTAATTGATAGCTCTAAAAGAAATTAAACGAATGAGCAATTATAATGTCCTTAAATTCCAAGGACTGCAAAATTCAGGTTTATCCAAATGTAAGAATTAAAAATATAAAATAGAAACTGATACATCCCAAACCTTTCCTCCAGACAGACAGAAAAAAGCACTGTATAAATCAGCAAAGTTACACAAAATAATAATAATAATAATGAAAAAAAAAAAAAAAACCATTCAACAAGAAAACCAATAATGCAAAACTTCCCTTTTTCATGACATGTATTCAATTCATAGAACACGCAGAGCATAAAAAACGTCAAACATTCTATAGGAAGGGATAGAAACTAATGATTCTCATTCGAAGACAGTGGATCTGCCACCAGGGAACATATTCAGATAATAAAAAATGTCATAAATCCGATAGGAAGGGCCAGAAACTAATGATTCTCACTTGAAGACAGTGCATGTCTCCAGCAAATTCTGGGCTTAAATTTGAATAATTCAGTATACGGCAGAAGGAAGACTAAATAGACAAGGGTGCAAGATACAATGACAGAGACACGAAAATGCACCAAGGAGTACTTGGTAAGATGGAGAATACCTGCCCGGGAGGGAACAGAAGGGGTGCATCAGTACGCATAATTTTATCCACTTCTACCTTTGCTGATTCATGCAAACTCTTTAACACAGGAAAAAAAGAAATATTCAGAAGTCAGTAGGATCCTGTGAGCAGTAAAAAGTACAGATGCTAATAATGACAACAAACCAATGGAACCATCACATGTTTCATTTAGCTGATAAGGAGATTCGAGGACGATCAGAGGCTAGCATGGCAGGAAATCATGCAGCATTAATAATATAAAACATTTAATTGAACCAGGCGAACACTTTAGCAACTAAATCATGTCAATTAACATGTACCAAGAAGAGATCACATTATCTAGAAGCCATGACTTCTCAATAAAGTTGGAATAACATTAAAAGGTATTACTTCAGCAATTCATAGTCAAATGAGTTACTGGAATACAAGAACATGGATATGTCTGTTTACACAATTGATTTCTTGTAGTGGACATAGGCCACAAAATCAAGCATAAATACTTCTAGAAACTTTTTGTCAATAATTACCCCTAGCATCGCAAGTTGCTCTTCCTTTGCTCCACAAAACTCCTGAAGGATAATGAAGGATTGTCACACTTAGGGACAAAATGAAAAATCCAGAATTATGTAAACTAAGACTATGATGCTGGTATAGGAAGGTGAATTAAACTTCTTAACAACAAACACTAAAATCAAGATGAGACCTCAACATCATTGAGAAAACCATCAAGTGCACGGTAAGGTGCATAAACAATAAGATCAAATCCCAGACTCTGCAAAGGAAACCCAATGTGAAATGTTTGTCAGAATACTAGATAGAAAGCAAGAAATGCAACACTCAACCGAACAATAGCCATACCTGAAGAACCAGCATCTCATTGTTAAGGATCACCTGATGGTCTTGTTCAATCCCTTTTCCAAGCTCCTCTGCAGAGACATGATTCTCTTCTGCCTTGCAAGCTGCATATATGCATGTCAACCTGCAACGAGTAGAACCAATTGATTCAGAAAAGTGGCTCAGGGTTGAATGTAAACAAGAAAAACTGTATTTCATCCGAATCAAGTAATGACTGAACCCTTAACCCTTAGTAAATTATACTGAAACTTATACATTTTTCGGCCCGGGGGTACAGGGGAGTTGGAGAGAGAGAGAGAGAGATAATGCTTACATGATGTGCTTTGGCTGATGTTCCATCACAGACCATTGCAAATAAAATCTTTTGAAGTAAATGAGAGCTGTTGCCTGCAAAGAACTGAAGAATTGAGAAGAAAGCTTTGGATTAAAACCACTTTTGTTTGATATCCAGAGTTAGACTTGATTCAAGAAACAAAGTCCATACCTGAATTTTCCGTGGAAACTTAAAAGCATCACACACATCTTGGATTTTGAACTCATAGAATGCCCGCATCAGTTGTTCTTCCTCGACTTTTAGTGGCTTCTGACGTGAGTGATTATCACCTAATAGCATCAAGAAAGATAAACAGCCAAAAAAATTAGTAACAGATAATTTCTTTCAAGATTAAATTGAGAAACTTAAGGAGGAATTTGCAAGAATTATAAATGCTGTAAATACAGAAAGAAAATTCAAAGCAAGCAAATTTACCATTCTCTTTTGCATCATTTGGATGTTCAGCATAAGAGAAGGACCCATCGATGTTCACGTCAACCCTTGTCGACCCATACTTCAGAGTAAACAAAGCCATTAGCATAAAACGAATGTCTGTCCTTGTAAACACAGAAAAAATGTCCAATGATACCTCTAAGAACCAGCATTCTGAAATTTACAGGCGGCTATAACCATCCCAGATTAATGACTCTAACAACACCCCCTCCCCCTCCAATCCCCCGGGAGAAAAAAAATAGGGTATCACAAACCATATAAATGTCCAAAACAACTTCTTAGGCTATCCACATTCGAGGTGAACATGTGCAATTACTCACATTAAACTACATTTCCGTATGCTACAACTTCTCTTCTGATGGAGGACCAAACACAAGCTTAAGTCTGTTCAAAAGTTTGATTATTACTTGTCGAATGTGGGATGGAGCCAAATTTAAGGGCTGCACTCCAACAATCTATAACTTGGACTAAAGCAGATGATGTCATCAGTAATAGGTGGCATTCCTTCAATTTACAATAATGAAGATATAATCTTGGTGTAGTTAATAAATAAATCCAAGAAAGAACATCAAAACCTTCTCCAGTGCTTGTTTGGCTCTTTGATTTGCTGCTTTGTACTTTTCCTTCTACAAACAAGAAACCAAGAAAATAAGACACCATAATCAACAGAGGCAAATAATCAAAGATAAAACTAGAATCAGAGAGGGAGAGAGGGGGGGAATAAGGAAATTACATCCAAAAAAAGAGAAACAATTATACTAAGTAGTAATACAAGTTTTCTTGATTTTCCTTTCATAGAATTTCCAACAAACAAATGGAAAAGGTAATCTTGGATAAGATAAATTGAGCAAAGAAACGTGAGATTACAAGATCTTGGGGAGTGAAAATCCACTTGGCTCGGTGAGTTGATGTCATGAAATCCGCCATTTTTTATATCTTTTTCTTTTCTTCGTCTTCGAGCTGTGTGTCTCTCTCTCTCTCAGAAAGACCACTGTTGCGAGAGAGAGATTTGAAAGGGGCTTTACAAGAGAGAGAGACTACAGTGCTTTAGATGCATTGACACGAAATAGGACCATTTGTGATTTTAATACCTCGGGTAAAATACACTAAACCCCTTGTGATTTGGGTTATTATCATAAAACTTCCTCATTGTTTAAAAACCCACAAAGAACCCCTCGTGGTTTGGACTAATTTGGGTAATGAACGAAAATCGTCCAATTTGACGGAAAGTGAATTACACGCACTTGATAAGCGAGTGTGATAACAATACATCAAGGGTAACGTGGTAATTTTATATTTTCTTTTCTTTTCTCTTTTTTTCCCTTGTTCTTCCTTTTTCTTCTTTCTCCTGAACTATTTGGAGTAGAAAAACTGATGCAAAACTGAAGCAAAATCAATACCAATCTTTGTTAATCTTACTTTTCTTTTTTTCTTCTTTCCTTCTCTATTTCTTTTCCCTCTCTCTCCCACCTACTGGTGCAACAAACCAGAAAGTAGAGATGGAAGTGTGTGAGTGGTAACTTTCTTCGAGCTACGAAAAGGAAAAAAAAAAAAGCAAAAAGATTTTTGACTTTGAAAGACTGAGAAAGAAGCAGCAAGCAGGAAGATTGAGCACCAGAAAATCCTTTGACAAAGAATTAATGGCATCCACTATCTTCATACAGGATCGGCGCAAGGGATCATTCATCGTGACATCAAATCAACAAGCATTTTGCTTGATGAGAGTTATGTTGCTAAGGTTGCAGATTTTGGACTGTCAAGGTCTAGCCATGTCTGAATGAGACCCATGTAAGCATAAGTGTAAAAGGAAGTTTTTGCTACCTTGATCCAGAGTATTTTCGCAGGCAACAGCTTACAATCAAGTCAAATATTTACTTATTCGGGGTCGTGCTATTTGAGGTTCTCTGTGCTAGGCCTGCCGTGGATCCATTGTTATCCAGGGAGCAAGTAAATTTAGGTGAATGGGCATTGGAATGGCAAAAGAAGAGGTTGCTTGAGCAGATTATAGATCCGCACCTCAGAGGTCAAATAAGACCAGCCTCTTTGAAAAAATTGGGGGAGATAGCGGAGAAATGCTTGGCAGACTACGGGGTAGATAGGCCTACCATGGGGGATGTATTGTGGAATTTGTCCCTTGGGGTAACACCCAAATTACACCGAATAACGCCTGGGTTTGCCAGGTACAAAGCCACAACACAATTTGTTCTCTCAACTTCCCAATTTCACCAAACCCAGTAGTTTTGCAGAGCTCCCCTGATTGGGGCCCATTAATATTATGCTACTAAAGTGGAGTTGTATGTTTTGTTCTTTCATTGAGTTTTTTGAGATGGGATAATAACAGTGATAAATTCCTCCATGAATATGCAAGATTTGAGAGAATTAAGAAAGTAAAATTTGGGTCTTGTCTTGATTTGGATTTTCAATTGAATGGTGGCTGTGGTAATTGGTGGTTGTTCTACTATCCTCGAAAGAAAAAGTGGAGATTTGGAGAAGATGATAAGTTTTGAAATTTTCAAATGAGCCACTTGATGTTTCTTTATTCTCAAATGAAGTGAGAAAGTTTTTAAAATCTTATATAAATCTTGAACTAACTTTTAGTATAGGTTAAAACAAGGTTAATATAGGAATTTCATATTTTCCGTCAAATTAGACGATTTCCGTTCATTGTCCAAATTAGTTCAAACCACGAGGGGGTTCTTTGGAGGTTTTTAAACAATGAGGAAGTTTTATGATAATAACCCAAACCACAAGGGGGTTTAGTGTATTTTATCCTAATACCTCAAAAGATGGGAAACTCACAATACATGCCCAGTGAAACCGAACATTATGCAAGGAAGTGGAAGTATGGTAATTGCTTTTAAGAATCTTTTCGATATAACTCTGTGTTAGTTCAAAAATATCTCAAAAGTGATTCTGATATATTTGTATACCTAACATAAAGATATATATTCAAAATCTTTTATTTTAAAATTTTTAGTTAAAATTTTTTTAATTTTATGCAATAGACATATATCGTTGCTAGTAAATAAAATGCCATCAACATACAATACCAGAAAATATCTTTATTCCTACAAAATTTATGGTATATACAATTATCAACTAGATTCATTTTAAAATCAAACGAGATAATTACTTGATGAAATTTGAAATATCATTATTGAGATTCTTGTTTGAGTGTATAAATGGATTTTTTAAATATGTAAATCATATTCTTTGGATCTCTCAATACAAAGTTTTTTAGTGCACCATATAGATCGTCTCATCGATATTGCCATTGAGAAACACTGTTTTTGCATCTATTTGGTGTAATTCAATATTAAAATATGCCACTAATACTACAATAATTCTAAAAGAGTTCTTAGAAAAGACCAACGAGAAGGTTTTCTTTATAGTCGATAACTTTCTGTTGTGTAAAATTCTTGTGACAAAATGAGTTTTGTATCTCGCATTTTCAAATTTCTCTTGATTTTAAATATTCATTTACAATCAATAAGTTTCGTTCCTTCTGGCAATGGGACAAGATCCCAAATCTCATTGTCTTTCATAGATTTAATCTCTTCATTCATACATCGATCCATTTTTTAGAATTTGCATTTTCCATGGTTTGATGAAAGTTCATTGGATCATTTTCTATCAATTCAATGTAATCCTCATGTTTTTTAGAGAAAAATAATGTAATTATCTGACACAACACTTCTCTTTTCTCTAGTGGATCTTTTTAATGGCACTAGTTATTAAAGAGGAAAAATTTATTCTTTTATAACAGTTTATTTTTCGACATTGTCTTGATTTATTATATCACGATCAAGGTTAGGAATACGATCTCAATAAGATCAGTGACACTTGTGAGAATATTAATATATTTCTCTTCAAAGACAGTGTCTCTTACTGTATCTTTTCGCCTAAATTAGACGTCCTCAAAGAATCGAACATTTCCTGTCTCGAAAATCGATTTAGCCGTGGAATTATAAAACTTGTAATCTTTGGATCTTTCAAAATATCCAATAAAATAACAACTAACCGTTCTTGAGTTCAGTTTCTTTTCATTTGGCCTATAAGATCTTGGCTCAACTGAACATCCTTGAATATATAAATGTTTCAAACTGAGCTTTTTTCCTGTCCAAAACTCATAAAGAGTTTTGATATCTGGTTTAATTAGAATTCTGTTAAGAATATATGCTGCACTCTTAAGTGCTTCTCCCCATAATGATTTTTGTAAAATAGAATGACATATTATACTCTTTATAATATCCTTGAGCGTTGTATTTCGTCTTTCAACTATACAATTCATAGTGGATAAATCTGGTATAGTATACTATGGAACGATACCAATTCCTCTAAGTATTTAGCAAATGGCCTTAGACATTATTCATCTGAATCACCATATCTGTCATAGTATTCACCACCATGGTAAAATCTAACACTTTTGATTCTTTTGTTGAGTTGATTCTCAATTTCAGTTTTAAAAATTTTGAACAATTCCAACGACTGTGATTTTTCAAAAATGAGATATATATAATCATATCTTGAAAAATTGTCTATGAATATTATAAAATATTGTTAATCATTCCAAGCAGATATAGGAAATGACCTACAAATATCTGTATGTATAAGTTCTAAAATGTCCAATAACTTATTGGTTTCAAATTTTCTTTTATTGGTTTATTTTTCCTTTTACAGTTAATATAATCATCAAAATTTATAAAGTTCAAGAGGTCGAGAATTTCATTTGACACAAGTTTTTTTATTCTTCGTTGGAGATATAACCGAATCTCTTATGCCATAATACAATCGAATTTTCATTGATTAATTTTTTCTTTACTTCTTTAATACAGAAATACAGGAATTCATTAAATGAGACAATTGTATTAATTAAATATAGATTATCGTAGTGCGTTAAAGAACCAGAACCAACCAATTTTGAATCATGAAACAATTTAAACGTTCCATTTCTAAATAAACAAAAATAATCAAATTTGTCCAAAAGTAGATATACAAATCAAATTCCGTCAAAAAGACAATACAATAAATGTTTCATTAAGATCCAAATAAAATTCGATCTTTAAATAATCTAAAAACACCTATTACCTCAACTTGAACTATTTTGTCATCGCTTACGTAAATATATCTTTCGTTATTATTAGACTTTCGGCAATTCAGACAATCTTGCATAAGCACACTGATGTGAATTGTTGCACCTGAATCTAATCACCATGTGTGTTTTAAGTGCCAAAATTAAATTAATTTCAGACCAATCATATTAAGAAATATACATTTCTTAGCACGCTAAGCGTAATAATTGGTGCAATATTTCTTCCTATTCCATTCAGCTCCACAAAAAAAAATAATTAATCTTTCTCTGATTAACTAATTTCTTTTGTTGTTCCTTTTGTGGTGCCATCAATGTTTCTTTTGTTGCCGATAAATTGGCTAAGATAATAGCCTGATGATCATGATAAAGGTTTGAGAAAAATCTTGTCATGGGTATTTGATTTGGAAGTGGAAAGGTTACAAAGAAAAAAAATGAAAAAAATCAAAAGAAAAAGCAGAGACAAGAAAACCGAGGATTGAAGAAGTGAAGCAAAACTGCAAAAGATGTTGTTTGGCGTTTGTTGTGTCTTAGTACTAGGGTTTTTTTTTTTAAAATCTGATTTTTAGTTTTCACTTAAGATAGGTAAAATTCTATACAAAATATGCTTGTCCAGTGGCTGTACTCTAGCGGTAACAAGTGTGAGATAAGTTTATTTAGAGACAAAGTATCTTTTTGACAGTTGTAACTCACTTTAAATTAGCTAAACTATGTAGAAAAAGATATTAAAACCAAATGTACTAGTAACTCTTTAAAGAATACCAATTTAAGTGTATTTAATTTCGAAACAAGATAAGACATCTCCATGATGTACTCTCTGATATTATCTTTACCACTATATTTCATTGAAACTAGGTGTATGAAGAGCGTACTAATTTCAGTCTTTTCGTTCTTGACAAATTTTTTTTAATGTACTGAACGAATTCCTTAGCGATAATTATCGTTTCTAATATTGTTCCTCTGAATGTTTCTGAAACAACGTTTTTAATGATCATCAAATACAAGTGATTTGATTTCTCCCACCTTTACTTATCCCTTTTTTCATCAGAAGTACTCTGATTTGTAATAAGTAGAGGAGAATCGTCCTTTAACGCAAGGTCGAGATCCATTATTTCAAGTACTATCAAAATATTTTTTTCAGGACTTGAAATTTGTACCATTCAGTATATGAATATTATTAATGTTGGTAGTAATATTTGTAAGATCATTCGCAACTGAACATAAAACATAAAATAATTAATACAAGCTTACATATATCAAAATAATAATAAATTCAAATAAAAGTAACCCCATTTCAAAATACCGACATTCCATTAATATTTTATTTTTAGACAAAAATATTAACTTGTAAATGATATCTTGACCCAATAATAAACACTGACAATAATAACATATCAAAAAATAAATTTTTCTTTGGATCAATTTATAATTCACATGTAAAAATCTTAATAATTATCACGTATTTATCATCACAAGTGCACATGTAATTTCGTTAAATATTGACCTTCCTTTGAGTCGATCAATATTCACAAAATTATAAGTACCCAACTAGTTATATTCTATAATAAATTAATTTCTACAAAAGAGGCCATTATGGTGGCATATTATTTCAATTAATTTATTCCAAAAAATATATAATTATATCAATATTTAATTTTAAAATTGCACAAATTACACACAAATTTTGATTAAGGTCAACTTTGATAAATTCTGGTCAAAATATGGTCAAACCAGTCAAATGGGTCAAGACTTATTAGACTATAAATCCATATCCATAATTTGACCCAAATTTATTATTTAAACCCAAAATTTTATAAAATCCATAAATGTCTTATAAGATTATATATTTAATGGACCAACATTTTGGATTTTATAAGACTTGAATGTCTTATTTAACTTTAGGGAATTTCGCCAATTTGGTCTCTAAACATTTTCACTTAAACCCATTTCGTCCTTGATGAAATATTTTAACCAATTTAGTTCTTGAACTAATTTTTTACTTCCAATGTAGGACTTTTCACTGCATTTTACTCAAATTGCGTGGACCAACGGGGGTATAATTGTCACACTGGTTTAATTTTTTGCAATTAACCGACGAAACAAATTAGATTGAATGTACTCGGTCAAAGTTTTTGCTTCAAAGCTCGCCCTCTTCCAGAGTTCTACAAGGAACAGGAAACACGAAACAGTCAGACTAAAAAGGCATGTTATTACACACATCTTTGCTACATCTAGAATTAAATGTACCACATCTTCCGATTCTAAACCACAGAATCCAGTTTTCCATTCTTCACCATTAAAGCCTTCATGTCAAAAGAACTTTTTCTCAGTTGTTTTGTTTCCCCAAAATGTTTAGCCAATCCATAGAGCCAGCAGCAAAGCAAGTGTTAAAAGTTAACTCACGGGAAGTCAAGCATCAAGCTTTCGAACTTTACGTGTCCATTTATTCCAAGTGCTTTGGTATAACTTTCCACTTCTTGCAGAATCCAGTTACACAATCTCAATCACCTAAACTGGGAAGAAAGCTTAGCTCCAGGACAATGCAAGGCACGATGCCAGTCTCACTCCCACCACCAGCAACCTCTTTAAACAAGAACGGCGGCATATCCAAGCATGTTTCCGGGAAGAATGGTCGAACTGCGACTAGCTTCCCTGCTTCACGACTAGAAATCATCAACCATGAGAATGCATCCCCGAATATTCCGTATTGACGAATTAGTGGTCGAGCCTAATACTTATTATAATCCCATTAGAACACCTCTAAGATGTATTAGTTTTCCAGAGCAATAGCCATATATACCACTGCAGAGTCTGTAAAATTTCATTTCCGGACAGATTGAAATATGCACATAAACTATGGTTGTATTTCACTTAGCTGCAGCAATGTACAAATTCTTCTGCGGAGGGTGGAAGGTTAAAGATCCAGTCATCCAAGACCCGTTCGATCTCAACAATGAGAGACCATGTAAAGATTTAAACACAGCACACGCTTCTTTTGAAGAGGTAATCGGGCTTTTTATGTTCTATCTAGATCACAACACCCGTTCAAACTCTGGAAGAGGTACTGTGTGAAGTGAATAGTTCCAAGAAAACACCACTCCTGTTGTATGATTCAAGGACAAAAGAACCGCATCCATCCATCTAGAAAAGCTGCAGAAACCTTTCGTCCTTGCCGTTGAGAAAATTTTATAGATAACTCTTCAATTTCAAGTCTAAGGATCCATTGGACCGTCTTTAATCTCATTGAGATCAATTTTTGCAGATGCAGAACAACTTTTGCAGACCATCTTTAATCTCTAGAAAGTGGATGGCTGAACAAGATGAAATCTTGACTGAGTACATGACAGGTGCCGAACCTGTGCAATAATAATTACTAAAAAGTCCTAATTACCACCTCAATTAAATAATTATAGAACAAATCCAAGTACTGGAGCAGGGACCCTAGGTGTGCAATGGGTTACTTGATTCACCCTGTTCCCGAAGAGTTTGCTTGATCCGATATACCGGGTTTGTCTATAAAAATACTAATTTTGCGTACAATGGCAAGTAGGGTCGATTCCACAGGGAGCAGGTAGGAAATTATTTCTTTCCAAATCAGCAGAACAAAATTGGGGGATTTTCAATGGGAGAGAAATAAATAAAATAAAAGTAAAATAAAAACAAAGCGAACTAAATTCAAAACAAACTCACAAAACACAAGTCACTAAAAATAGCAATTAATAAAAGTCTACCCAAAGGATCAATTGCTCAGGCACGGTCCAAATAAATGCTCATCGATGCAAAGGTACTTCATCCATTCATCACTAGATTGGTTATAGTTATCAATAAGCTCTGACAACCAGTTCTTCCTTACTTTTTCGACAGTCAAGGTACGAACGTTGACTGCTTCTCTAACCAGATAACAACCCTAGGTACGACCGTAGGAATTTAATTACCCAATTGCATTAAAGCTAGAAGAACCCAACCCTAACCAATAAACACGCTAAGAGGGTTTATTTAAATTAGATCTTGCGTTTCCCCATCATAAAGCCAATTATGGTGGTTGCCACGGGGTGTTAACTAAATGAACAATTACGGATTCTATTTAATTAACGTGGCAGTAGGCTATTAAATTAAATCAAATACCCGGCCGTTGATATTCAATTAATAAAATACCCATGAACAGTTAATTCAGAAAACGCACGAATAGCAATAAAATGGAGGAAATAATGAAAATTTGATTAGATCTCACAGATATTATGGACCGCGCCTTCGCGTCGACCTTTGGGTAGAGGAGGAAATTAGCCGCTCCTCATCGTGTCAATTCCCCGTGATTTAATTGAGTTCATTCAATTAATTGTCGAATAATTGGAAAAGGGGAATTACTTGCAGTAACAACAGAGAAGGCGCTGCATTCGTCTTTGTTTTGGAGCCGCGATTGCAAGAACAAAACCCAATGAAAATTGTTCAGAATCCCAAAGTCAAGCGGGAGGAATTTCGTTCATACAAAACCCAAAAAGCAATAGAGAAATCTTCCTCTTCTGCCAGATGGGCCAAAGGAAATTGAAGCGTCACTCGTTGATTAAATGCCAATCTTCCTTTTTCTAATTGCGGCTAAAGAGCAGAGGACAAAAAGTGTCTGACCAAAAAGTAGAAAAAAAGAAACTAGAAGCTCTGCTCCAAAAAGTTGATTCTTGTGAATCCTCCTTTATAGCCGCCGCCCACAATAGGTCAAAAGAAGAAAACAAACGTCTGGCCCAATTGATTTCAGCAAAAGCTATCTCCTTTGGAGTTTTGATCCCACGCTTCGGGTTTACGTGGACCACGGTCCGGCTTTCGGTTTCGTCCTCCCTCTAAGGCGTGGCCACGCTCTGAAATGAAAAGTCTTCTGGAAATTTTTTCCCGCGATATCTTTTTAACGCTAACCACCTACAATTCACACAAATGTCAAATATGAGTGAAATCCCCTTTCTTAGCACCATGAATAACCAAAATTAGGACAAGATGACAGTGCAAAACGTGCCAAATAACGGCTCTATCAATACATGATCCGAAACCTGAAGAATAATAGGAAGAGCCCCTTGCTGTGAGAAAGTGGGCATAAAGAGAGGCAGGTGGACGGCTGAAGAAGATGAAATGTTGACCGAGTACATTCAATCTAATTTGTTACGTCGGTTAATTGCAAAAGATTAAACCAGTGTGACAATTATACCCCATTGGTCCACGCAAATTGAGTAAAATGCAGTGAAAAGTCCTACATTGGAAGTAAAAAACTAGTTCAATGACTAAATTGGTTAAAATATTTCATCAAGGACGAAATTGGTTTAAGTGAAAATGTTTAGGAACCAAATTGGCGAAATTCCCTTAACTTTATTCAGGTTCACTCAAATTAGAGAAACCCTAATTTCCTTAATATATTAATAAGTTACCTATCATGCAGGTTTTACCAAATATTATGTTAATCAAAACTCTTGAATGAATAAACTAACAAAACAAGTCAGGAAAAAAACGAATAACTTTTTGAAGCCCGAAATCAAGTTAATTTATATCAAGGAAAGTATGTACGACCCACATATCATGACTTGTGCTGATATATCAAGAGTTTCACAAAATTCAATAATCAAATAAGACAAGCACACGTGATCCTGGAATCATGTGTACTTGAATCATGTGCTAACTAATCATAACAAATGAAACAAATATGTGTACTTGATTGTGCATCATGCTTATTGATTTCGGCAAACCCATGAATTCATATGTAATCAAAAGCAACGAATTTGACAGTACGAATTTACCTAAAACATAATCAAATAAATTACATTAAAACCACAATTTAAGATTGTCAACAACTGCACAATCAAAATAAAAATATTTCTAGTTAAAAAAAACTTGAAAACTATGAATTATTTAAAATCAAATTATTTCTTAATAATCAACCATATCCTATTCTAATACCATTTGTTAGAAGATAGTTTATATTAATTTTTGGTGAAAACCATCACATATTAAAGTAGATGATTATTAAGAAATAAATTAACAGTAAAATTGCGAAAGCGTTCCTGGATTCATATTGACAAACTGATACATGAATTTTCAGAGATTTTGAGGGGGCCCTCTGGTATCTTTTCTAACGATGGGATATCAGAAAAGAGATATTTTGTGGTACTAGAAAATATAACAATAAGAATACATGTGACTTGGAACCATAATCCTATTTATAGATAACATTCCTGTTACTTTTTGGATTCCTATTTCAACCCATTATAAAAATAGAAATTACCCTTAAATTTTTATACATTAAATGCCTACATCCTATTAGATATATTTACATCATAATTGATCACTTTAATTGGATTTAACTTTATTTAATAGTCTGCAACACATAATTATTCATATTTAAATCCAACATTAAATTAAAGATCTAACATCCACCACTAATAGTGGTGGTTTCTGGTGGTGGCATGGAGGAGCAATCTTTTGAAAAAGGATGATCCAAGAAAGAGAATCTTTCCGTGATATTTTATGGTTACCCTAAAGTCTATATGAAATTATAGTTTGATCCCAGATTTTTTTTATGATCTAATTTTAACCTTGTTTATAGAGTAATTTGGTAATCATAATTATTTCATTAAAACGTTGACTATTCCTATTTGGTTGTTAAATTGGATGGAAAAACTAAACTATGGGGAGCTAATGTGAACATTGGATTAACGTAAGGAGGTTTTTAGTATTTAATCCTTTTAATATCAATTCTTAATAATTCTCAAAGCAAAAAATATCAAAATTCCACATAAACAGATAAATAACATAGTAGAATAAATAAAATAAAAGTAATAAAACATGTTATATCATAGAAATTAATCCATGGCTAAGTTAAATTTGTATTAATTGTATTCCATTCTAGCATATAAATATTGATTACACCAAACATTGAGAAATGAGTGAGCATTCTATTCTAAATTTTATACTAGGAATGAATAATTTTTCTTCTTACCATTCAGGGTACAAAGGTGTTTTGGGTGGAAGACCTTTCCATTTTGGACATTTCAACAATCCAACATACCAAATCCAGGGTTATTCCTATTTGAGATCAAACAGTTTAGGGGAATCACCAAAGACGTGTCAATAATGGAATTTATGATTCTGAATTTCGATTACAAAATGCTAACCAAACACCTTCGGTTGTTTGAACGAGTTTCAAATTATGCTAATTGACCCAGTCTCATGCCAAGACAAGTTTTTCAATAATCATGCAAGATATTGTCCTAATGAGTCAAATTCAAGCCAAAGGTATAAGCTTTTAATAAAGATGCTCAAAATATCAATTGATTAACCAAGTATTACACTAATCGATCCAAAATCAAGCCATGCATAAATTTCTAATAAACAAGGTCGTATTATATTGTTAATAATTAACACATCATGCTCATATTATTATTGCAATGAATTTGACTTGAATATCAATTTTTACATTTGCTAATTAAGCCAATTAAGTTAGACTTAAGCTAGTATGTTATTTTACATTTGTCGCCTTTGACATCATCAATTGACAAATTATTTTATAACTTTTTATTGGATCGACTTAAATGTCAAGTAGTTTAGTTACGACTTCAACCCTAAATCTAGCGCTAACAAGCACTAAGAACAACTAAACAATGTTAGAGTTTATTGCCACAATAATCTTCTTCTTAAAAATATTTTCAAATTAATGTAGTTTCAAAATTTATTCCCATGTTAGTCTACTTGCTGCCATATGGACTTCATGTGAGAACTTGTAAAATCCCTTATATATTTTTTAAAAAATTTCCTTTTATTTGGAATTTATTTCGTTAAAATAGTCTTACTACTCATTCACCCCATAATAAGTGCAAACAAACATAGAATCAAGGGTTTTCCTTTTGTTTTTTTGTTATCGTAAATTAGGATTTTTACGTCTTTTTGTAGTGTGGGTAATCGGTACGGAGTGTGTATTCAATTTGGTGATTAAGAGGGCGATTAAAAGCGAATTTTAGATGATACTAAATGGGTGATTAGAAATAAGAATAATAAGTTAGTAAATTATAAGTGAAAACTCTAGTACGTTCGAGTTAAGGAAAAACAGTGTGAACTGACGGGTACCGTTCACTACCGAATGAACACACCACTTGACCACCACTTTCTTAACTTAATCTCTTTGTCATTAGTACAAAATATCAGCTCTAAAACAGATTAAGCTGGCCGAAATTTTTGACTTCAAAAAACCAAGAGAAAAGAAAAAGTTGAGATTTAAATTGGCGGTGACAAGTGGAAGCAATCCATGCATCTTTGACCCAAACTAAGACCAAGATTCTTATCCCTTTCTTGGAGCTCAAATTCTGTCTTCTAAGCTCCATTGTGGCCGAGACATAGAGAGGGAAAAGAGAGAAAGAAACCAAGTGAGCAACCACCAAATTTCATCTTGAGTCATCTTCATTTGAGCAAAATCACCGAATCCAAACCGATTAAACCTTTATTTGAGTGTTTAGATAGTTGTGTGTGGTAAAAGTTTGGGAGGAAAGTGTTTGATTCCACACGTACAAAGAGTTTTTGGAAGGTACATGGCTGTCTTTTCTTTATCTTTTACTTAAACTTGATTAAGTTAGATAACAACTTATACTTGTGCCAAATGATAGCTATTTCAGTGGTTTGGATGGATGGTGCATGTTCTTGAGTTAGGTAAGTTGTTCAACTATATTTTTTGTTGTTTAGATGGTATATGATGTCTGTAATCTTGTCTAGAAAGTTGAAGTAGTGAATCAAGCTAGAAATGTGAAGTTATCCCTTGAATAAACTAAATTCCAGACTTGAAGGCAGTTTCTGCTCTGTTTTGACTAGTGTTGGACGAGCATGTTAGAGACCGAATTGGCTTAACTCAAAACATAAAAGTTGTAGAAAATGATATTTTATAACTTTTTGTAAAATTTCAGCTCAATTCTAGCATTGTGACACGTGAAATGATGAAAATATCCTTGACTGCTATAGGTAGAGTTTTGTGGACAGTTTTGACATTTTATCATTCTGGTCTCATTTTTTCACGTTGATCCATATTAAATTAGCATTTGGACAAAACACAAAAATTGTATTGCTATGTTTTAGCTTTTCAACGCACTGAAAACATCTCAATCGGACTTTTGTAGCCTGAGTTATTGTCATTTGAACACAGTGCTGTTAACCAGCACTGATGTTGAAATTCTGGTTCAGTAATTTGTAAATTTAACTTAGATACACTATGAACTGTGTGACAGCCCCACCTTCCCCTAAGGCGAACCAAAGAGGTTAGCGGACTGCCTGCCCAGCTCTGGCCAGGACTAACGGTGCAGTATAAAGCGATCTATCACGTTTTGAAACTTATAACGCGCGCAACAAGGCAAAAGGGCAAAATCTCCCAAAATAAAAGAAACGAACTCCAGAGTCGGCCATGAATAGTAACCGACCCGTCCGAAACCCAACCAAGCATCGAAATACATATACAACATAACATTAGCCATTTACAAGCCACAACGGCAAGCCAAAACCATTCACTAAGGAAGTACATATTCGATTTGCCTATCAAAAGGAAATGAACCCGTTATACATTAGGGTTTCACTTCAAGAGCAATACAAAAGACATTTACATGCTCAATTCGGCAATTGACTATCCAATCCATTCTCAAAAGTAATTATAACCCTGTAAGGAAAATAAATAACACGGAATGAGCTAAAACCCAATGGTATACCACCTAATAAGCAATCAAAGTTATAGAAGAATGAACTTTCATTTAAAGTGCACAAATAAGCAATGAAGCAAAACGGTAAAAGGATACGGTCGGCTCTCAAGAGCCCATTTCCACGCTTGCAATCTTGATCCAACCTCATTGACTCTCCGTCAATGTTAAAAGTACCAAACCGTAGACCACCCTTTACTTCCAATCCTTCCACCTAACATACCCCAACCGGGCCCGCACTTCATTTCAGTAGTTTTTGGTAATACTCGAGTTTACCGGAACCAAGGGTCTCATTACCACAAGGTCCCCCAGTACAGTCCCCGTGGCAATTCAATCTTCACGACCAAGCCCTCGCCGGCTCGATCCAATTGACTACCAAACGGGGTTGAGCTCAGTAATGCAGTAAGGCCGTTGGACATCGTCCAAACGACATCAATTCAGTTTCCATGAAATGGAATTCACCAACCAATATATCAAGTTCAGTAATGCAATAAAACGGTAGCCAATCAATGACAATATCAAAAGAGGTGAGGGCGGTCAAGTACACCCTCACCTTAATCAATTCCAATATGCAAGTAAGCCTTCAAGGCATCACATAAATATTTAGCAAAGCCACATAGTAACAATTTAGTGAGTAGTATACTCACCAAGTGAGAAAGTGGTGTTTCATACACCGTGATCACCAAGACGTCGTGAGCTACCGTCACGCCCTAGAATCACGCAACAAATGCAATGAGACTCGATAACGAGTCATATAGCAATGCTAAACACAACCCCAATAGGGTTTCATATGCATAAATGAGCATAATAGCAAACCAGAAATTAGAAAATGGCTTTAGTCTTGGCCCCAAATAGAAAACTGTTTTGCCCTTATTATGCGGTAATGGTGTAAAATTCTCTACGGTTATCGGATGGGGATGTAAGACCTACCGTTTCGAAGCTATGAAACAGGGCTACAACAATGTAGAAGGTCACTCAATCCAGTTCCTAGCTTAACTAGTTCGAAAATGCCAAATACTATACCAGAATTACCAAAACAGGTTTGCAAAACACATAAAACTGTAATCGGTATATCTCAGTCCATACAAGTCCAAATGCTGAAATTCCAAAGGAATAAGTTAGCTAAGTCATCCAGCTACATTTCATCAGAAGACACCAACTCCAAAATCCAAACCAATTCCAGTTAAAATAGCCAATTACTATCGCAGTTTTCGCATTCTGTCCAAAGCAGAACAGCTACAGTAATTTCGTCATAACTCATTCTACATTAATCCAAATGACCTGAAATTTTACAGGAACCTCAAACATATCAATACCTACAACTTTCATGTTTTGAGCAAAGTCAAATTCGGCCTTTAACCCTATGATCCAAAATCGGACAGAATTGGGGATTTAAGAACCCTAACTTTCCAAATTTCACTCTCCATCCAAAATTGATTGCATTTATCATCAATTCACACTCACTAGGGTCATTTTCAACCATTACAATTCATCATACAAGGCCACAATATCCCATTCATATTAAACCAGAAAAATTCTCAATAAAATAAAAACTTCTCCAAAACTCTTCAAATCAAGAAACAAATCATATATTTCAACACTCATGCCACCATTAAGCACAAAATAACCATCATTAACTATAGGGGAGAGGTTGAAGCATCACTCACCTAATAACAAGAGAGAGGAAGATGATGGCCACCTTAGCTCTTCCAAAAAGTTTCAATAAACCAACCAATATCACCAAAAGAAAAGATTGTATGGAGTAAAACTAACTTAAACACTTGATTTGGTGGATTTTGGACCAATTGGAAGCTTGAAAAATGATGAAGTTCTCCTCCTTCTTGAGCTTGGGATGGCCGGCCAACACAAGGTAAGAAATGGTGAATTTTTATGATTTTTGAAATATTTAACACTTAGTCAAAAAAATAGTCAAAAGTATGAATAGTGTTTCTTAAGTCCTAACCAATAAGAAGGTGACATGTGGCACCTTATTAAATGCATTCCTATCCTTTCTTTCCTCTCACACATCAATCATTTCACACACTCTACTTATCATTTAACACCCGATAAATTTTACACAGTATCCGAAACTTAACCTTATTGGCCGAATTTTTCCGAACTTTTCGCACTAGTGGGTCCCACGTCCACTATTTACTCTTAATTTTCTAAAATTTCTCCAATGCTAGAAAAATCATTTTAAAACTATAATTGCTCATAAAATCCACTAAGAAAATATTTCTAAACCAGAAAATGCAGAAAACATGCAATTAAGGGGAAATAAACCCTAGGAAAATAATTAGGGTTTTACGGGTTCTCACAAACTGGATTGAGTTCTCAACTTGACCTTCTCGTGAGCCTCTTCCATCCATGGAATAGTTGCCGGGTCTAGTGCTTTCTTTTCACCAATTTCATCCCAGTAAATCGGTGAGCGGCATTTGCGTCCGTAGAGAGTTTCGTACGGAGCCATTTGAATCGACGAATGGAAACTATTGTTGTACGCAAACTCTACCAAGGTCATGTGCTGACCCCAGTTGCCTCCGAAGTCCAGAATGCACGTTCGTAGCATGTCCTCGAGAGTTTGAATCGTCCGCTCTGACTGTCCATCCGTCTGAGGATGATAGGTCGTGCTCAAATTGAGTTTCGTCCCCAGGGTTTCTTGAAACTTCTGCCAAAACCGAGATACAGACCGTGGATCCCGATCGAAAACGATGCTCACAGGAACATCGTGTAGTCTTACAACCTCATCCATGTACAGTCGGGTCAATTTGTCCATTGAGTACTTCATGTTCACCGGCAAGAAATGGGCCGACTTGGTTAATCGATCAACGATCACCCAAACGGCATCGTGTCCTCTTTGCGTCCTCGGTAAACCTGAAACGAAGTCCATGGTGATGTTTTCCCACTTCCACTCTGGTATCTCCAAGGGTTGTAACAAACCCGATGGTTTTTGATGCTCTGCCTTCACTTGCTGGCAAATGAGACATTTCTGCACGTATTGAGCGATTTCCCTCTTCATGTTGTCCCACCAATAGGTTCCTTTTAGGTCTTGATACATCTTGCTGCTGCCCGGATGGATTGTATACTTGGACCTATGAGCTTCCTCCAAAATTTCTGCTTTCAACGATTCCTCCTTTGGTACCATTATTCGATCTCGATATTTCAACATACCCTCTGGACTCAGATTGAAGTCCGTTGTTTCTCCCTTTTCCACTTTCTCTCTCCACTTCCGTACCATCAAATCCTTGCCTTGCGCCTCTTTTATACGTTCCAGTAGAGGGGAGGTCACCCTTACATTGCTAAATATTACCTTATGACTCCCAAGACAGGGTTTCCACTTGCACACGGATTCCAGTAAATCCCACTCCTTAATCATTAGCCCTGCCACTTGCACTTTACGACTCAAGGCATCTGCTACCACATTTGCTTTTCCCGGATGGTAATTGATCGTACAGTCGTAATCTTCCAGAAATTCCATCCACCGTCGTTGCCTCATGTTTAGTTCCTTTTGGGAGAAAAGATATCTAAGACTCTTGTGATCCGAATACACTTCGAAAGTCACCCCATATAGGTAATGCCTCCACTTTTTCAGTGCAAAGACCACTGCGGCTAATTCTAGATCGTGAGTCGGGTAGTTCTGCTCGTGAAGCTTCAATTTCCTAGAGGCAAAAGCAATCACATTCCGGTTTTGCATCAAAACGCATCTCAATCCTTCTCGCGACGCGTCTGCATATACTGCAAACCCGTCCACTCCCTTTGGCAAGACCAGTACCGGAGCCATGGTCAATCTTTTCTTTAATTCCTGAAAACTCGTTTCGCATCGGCCATTCCAGATAAACTGGCCATGCTTCTTTGTCAAGTCAGTTAAAGGTCCTGTCAGTTTGGAAAAATCCTTAATAAACCGTCGGTAATACCCAACTAGCCCTAGAAAGCTACGAATTTCCGTGGGGGTTTCTGGTCTCTTCCAATTTGTCACGGCCTCAACCTTCGCCGGGTCCACCGAAATACCTTCGTGGGAGATCACGTGCCCTAGAAACGCTACTTTCTCCAACCAGAACTCGCATTTGCTAAACTTGGCGTACAGTTGATGTTCCCTCAATGTCTGTAACACCACTCTCAAATGCTCCTCATGCTCCTCGCGTGTCTTAGAGTAGACCAAAATGTCATCAATGAACACAACGATAAATCGGTCTAGATAGGGTTTAAAAACCCTATGCATTAGGTCCATGAAGGCGGCGGGAGCATTAGTCAGTCCAAAGGGCATAACGGCGAACTTGTAATGCCCGTATCTAGAATTGAAAGCAGTTTTCGGAATGTCCTCCTTCCTAATCAACAACTGGTAGTATCCCTGTCGGAGGTCTAACTTGGAGAAGACCACTGCTCCTTGCAGCTGGTCAAACAACTCATCAATGTGGGGCAGTGGATATTTATTCTTGATCATAACGTTGTTCAGCCCTCGGTAATCAATGCACATCCTCAACGTTCCATCCTTTTTCTTCACAAATAGGACAGGAGCTCCCCAAGGAGACTCACTCTCGTGGATGAATCCCCGCTCCAAAAGATCTTGTAACTGCAACTTAAGCTCCTTTAGTTCTGCAGGTGCCATTCGGTAAGGGGTTTTCGAGATAGGTGCGGTTCCAGGCAGCAGGTCTATACGGAATTTTATCTCTCTTTCCGGAGGTAAGGCCACTAATTCATCAGGAAAAACATCCGAAAATTCCCTCACTATAGCCACGTCTTCTACTTTTAACTTATCCGTAGGGGTGTTAATTAAGAAGGCCAAAAATCCTTGCGCCCCTTTACTTATCAGTTTCCTAACCCGAATGCCCGAAATGAGAGCAGATGAGGCTAACCTACCCCTTATATCTAACCTTAAGGTTGCCTCGCCAGGAATGCGAAATTCAATTATTTTCGTTTTACAATCCAGTTGGGCGTTATATTTGGCTAACCAGTCCATACCCAAAATCACATCGTACCCCTTAATGGACAAGCTAATCAGGTCTCCTACAAATCTTCTTTCACCTACCCATACATCGCAACCCTTATAAACCTTACTAGTCACCAACCGTTGATTCCCCGTAGGTGTACTAACTTCTAAGTCATATGGTAAGCTAGCAGGTTTTATATCGATGCCACACATAAAATCAGGGTTAACAAACAAATGCGTGGCACCAGGATCAATTAAAACTTTGGCAAAGCGGTGGAAAATAGGGATCGTACCTTCCACCACCTCGGAAGACTCTGGGACCTGATGAGGCTCTAAGGAATATACCCTAGCTGGCATCTTAGGTTTGGATCCGTCTCCCTTGGCTGGTCCAGTATTGGTTCTCGGCGGTAGTTGACTTCCTTTTCCATCCTGTTTTAGGACCGGACAAGTAGCTAGTTGATGGTCCGCACTTCCACACCGCAGACATTTCCCCTGTTTCCTCCAGCAGTTGTCTTCGGTGTGGTTCAGCTTCCCACAGTGACCACAGGGACCACGGGGTGCCGAAGCCGAGCCACTCTTGATGTTTCCCCTTTGTCCTCGCCCAGCTTGGCCGCCCCTGAACGGAGTCCCTCTGCCTGATCCAGATTGTCGACCACCTCCCGTGCCTCGTCCAAACTTAGAAGGAGTGCTCTTCTCACCTTGTCCGGACGTACTCCCAGGAAAACCACGCTTCTTAGCCTGGAAGTTTCGGACCTGAAGCCGTGCACTCTCAACTCGTTGGGTTTTTTCCATAGCTTCGCTAAACGTAGTGATTTGAGCCGCCGCGAGGACTTTTTGGATCTCAACGTTCAAGCCCTGAATAAAGCGCCTCACGCGTCGTTGCTCGGTCATGATTAATTCAGGCGCAAATTTGGACAGGCGGGTAAATTGACTCTCGTACTCCGCCACAGTCCGAGCCCCTTGCCGGAGCCGGATAAACTCGTCCTCCTTTCTCTCCTGGACTAGAGGAGGGAAAAACTTAGCATTAAATTCTCGGATGAAGTTCACCCAAGTTCTCGGTGTCTGTTCCCGTTCGCATTTCTGCCTAATCACGTTCCACCAGGAACGGGCAGCTCCCTCGAGTTGAAACACGGCAAATGTGACCTGCCGTTCGTCCGGGTAGTGTAGGGCTGCGAATATATCCACCATTTTCTCAAGCCATTTCTCAGCCACATCAGGGTCGGGTCCTCCAATAAACTTTGGCCGAGAGAACTTTTGGAAACGTTCTAGTGCTCTATCTTCGCTCTCAACGTGGTTACCAGGGTTCCCAGGGTTAGGGTTTGGGTTTTGGCCCTGTTGTTGCACTACTTGTGCGAGTAGGTTGGTTATTTGCTGCATGGCAGCAGCTATTTGTACATTGGGGTCTAATTGCGGTCCAGGGTTAGGTCCAGTAGAGGGTTCCCCCGTTTCCCTAACCGGTGCGGTTTGTCTAGTTCCGCGCCCGCGTCCCCGATCACTTCGTGTTCCTTCCATAGGGTATATTTTGTCTAGACAAGAGTACTAAATCAAAGCGGTAACAAAACATGTAAGTAACACATAACTTTTCACATAACACATATTGATGCATTTCAAACAAGATCACAAGCACACATATATACAAGCCAAACATATATTTACAATCAGTCAGTCAAGTACGGCCAAAACACGTACGTACATACACGATTCTCCCGAGGATAGGCCTATCAAAAGAAATTTACACGTAGCTAACCCTACATCCAAAACGGTTAGCTAAGGCTCTATCCCTATCCCTATGTACATACCAAAACCACCACCTATCCAAAAGAAGCCTCTAAGATCAAGGCCTAATCGGTCGCTGGGGTCTGAGACCCAGGCGATGGGGTAGACTCCTCCCCAGCCTCGGCCCCAGCATACGAGGCCTCATCACTAAACTCCTCGAGTCCGTCATCGCACAGATTAAGGATCGCCTCAGCACGACCCCTGACCTTGCGAGCTCGCTTAGTCTCGCACTCGCGTGCATCTCTCAACTGATCACATAGGTCATCGACTCGATCCTCGGCCTCACGCACGTCATACTCTAGCTCCATGATACGTGCGGCTTGCTTCTCATTGGTTGCCTTAGCCTGAGCCACCTCGGCTTCCAGTGTAGCAACCACAGCTTCAAGCTTAGTGTTATTCTTAGCAAACTCCTCACGTTCCTTAGCCACCGCCAACACTAGGGCGTTCGGATAGGCGTAGTTGCTACGGCACTCGCACTGTCGAACGCGGCTGGCCGGGCTCCAACGCACCACGACCCCCTTTTGCCTAAGTTGATACTTAATTGGCGGCAACGTGCTACGAGGACGATCTCCCGCCGGGCGGTCACTCGGATCTCCACTCGCATCCATCCTATAGCAAAGGAAGAAATAACATAAATACACTTAATGGACATAAACAATGGAATCCTCAAATCGAGCACTTCTATTACACCCAGGCTAATTCAAATCTAGGCTCTGATACCACTTGTGCAGCCCCACCTTCCCCTAAGGCGAACCAAAGAGATTAGCGGACTGCCTGCCCAGCTCTGGCCAGGACTAACGGTGCAGTATAAAGCGATCTATCACGTTTTGAAACTTATAACACGCGCAACAAGGCAAAAGGGCAAAATCTCCCAAAATAAAAGAAACGAACTCCAGAGTCGGCCATGAATAGTAACCGACCCGTCCGAAACCCAACCAAGCATCGAAATACATATACAACATAACATTAGCCATTTACAAGCCACAACGGCAAGCCAAAACCATTCACTAAGGAAGTACACATTCGATTTGCCTATCAAAAGGAAATGAACCCGTTATACATTAGGGTTTCACTTCAAGAGCAATACAAAAGACATTTACATGCTCAATTCGGCAATTGACTATCCAATCCATTCTCAAAAGTAATTATAACCCTGTAAGGAAAACAAATAACACGGAATGAGCTAAAACCCAGTGGTATACCACCTAATAAGCAATCAAAGTCATAGAAGAATGAACTTTCATTTAAAGTGCACAAATAAGCAATGAAGCAAAACGGTAAAAGGATACGGTCGGCTCTCAAGAGCCCATTTCCACGCTTGCAATCTTGATCCAACCTCATTGACTCTCCGTCAATGTTAAAAGTACCAAACCGTAGACCACCCTTTACTTCCAATCCTTCCACCTAACATACCCCAACCGGGCCCGCACTTCATTTCAGTAGTTTTTGGTAATACTCGAGTTTACCGGAACCAAGGGTCTCATTACCACAAGGTCCCCCAGTACAGTCCCCGTGGCAATTCAATCTTCACGACCAAGCTCTCGCCGGCTCGATCCAATTGACTACCAAACGGGGTTGAGCTCAGTAATGCAGTAAGGCCGTTGGACATCGTCCAAACGACATCAATTCAGTTTCCATGAAATGGAATTCACCAACCAATATATCAAGTTCAGTAATGCAATAAAACGGTAGCCAATCAATGACAATATCAAAAGAGGTGAGGGCGGTCAAGTACACCCTCACCTTAATCAATTCCAATATGCAAGTAAGCCTTCAAGGCATCACATAAACATTTAGCAAAGCCACATAGTAACAATTTAGTGAGTAGTATACTCACCAAGTGAGAAAGTGGTGTTTCATACACCGTGGTCACCAAGACGTCGTGAGCTACCGTCACGCCCTAGAATCACGCAACAAATGCAATGAGACTCGATAACGAGTCATATAGCAATGCTAAACACAACCCCAATAGGGTTTCATATGCATAAATGAGCATAATAGCAAACCAGAAATTAGAAAATGGCCTTAGTCTTGGCCCCAAATAGAAAACTGTTTTGCCCTTATTATGCGGTAATGGTGTAAAATTCTCTACGGTTATCGGATGGGGGTGTAAGACCCACCGTTTCGAAGCTATGAAACAGGGCTACAACAATGTAGAAGGTCACTCAATCCAGTTCCTAGCTTAACTAGTTCGAAAATGCCAAATACTATACCAGAATTACCAAAACAGGTTTGCAAAACACATAAAACTGTAATCGGTATATCTCAGTCCATACAAGTCCAAATGCCGAAATTCCAAAGGCATAAGTTAGCTAAGTCATCCAGCTACATTTCATCAGAAGACACCAACTCCAAAATCCAAACCAATTCCAGTCAAAATAGCCAATTACTATCGCAGTTTTCGCATTCTGTCCAAAGCAGAACAGCTACAGTAATTTCGTCATAACTCATTCTACATTAATCCAAATGACCGAAAATTTTACAGGCACCTCAAACACATCAATACCTACAACTTTTATGTTTTGAGCAAAGTCAAATTCGGCCTCTAACCCTATGATCCAAAATCAGACAGAATTGGGGATTTAAGAACCCTAACTTTCCAAATTTCACTCTCCATCCAAAATTGATTGCATTTATCATCAATTCACACTCACTAGGGTCATTTTCAACCATTACAATTCATCATACAAGGCCACAATATCCCATTCATATTAAACCAGAAAAATTCTCAATAAAATAAAAACTTCTCCAAAACTCTTCAAATCAAGAAACAAATCATATATTTCAACACTCATGCCACCATTAAGCACAAAATAACCATCATTAACTATAGGGGAGAGGTTGAAGCATCACTCACCTAATAACAAGAGAGAGGAAGATGATGGCCACCTTAGCTCTTCCAAAAAGTTTCAATAAACCAACCAATATCACCAAAAGAAAAGATTGTATGGAGTAAAACTAACTTAAACACTTGATTTGGTGGATTTTGGACCAATTGGAAGCTTGAAAAATGATGAAATTCTCCTCCTTCTTGAGCTTGGGATGGCCGGCCAACACAAGGTAAGAAATGGTGAATTTTTATGATTTTTGAAGTATTTAACACTTAGTCAAAAAAATGGTCAAAAGTATGAATAGTGTTTCTTAAGTCCTAACCAATAAGAAGGTGACATGTGGCACCTTATTAAATGCATTCCTATCCTTTCTTTCCTCTCACACATCAATCATTTCACACACTCTACTTATCATTTAACACCCGATAAATTTTACACAGTATCCGAAACTTAACCTTATTGGCCGAATTTTTTCGAACTTTTCGCACTAGTGGGTCCCACGTCCACTATTTACTCTTAATTTTCTAAAATTTCTCCAATGCTAGAAAAATCATTTTAAAACTATAATTGCTCATAAAATCCACTAAGAAAATATTTCTAAGCCAGAAAATGCAGAAAACATGCAATTAAGGGGAAATAAACCCTAGAAAAATAATTAGGGTTTTACGGGTTCTCACAAACTGGGTTGAGTTGTCTTCATAAAAGTTATAGCCCTTTGGCTTAGCTTCGAAACGGTATAAACATTACCCCAATCCGATAAGTATAGCTTCGGTTGTGACCAATACGCTAAGAGACGTCGAACCTGTTTTTTTGTTCTATGTTTTAAACCTTATTTCCGGTCACTTTTCTAGTTTGATTTTGTAATTGTATGACATTGAACTTATTGAATGGCTATTGTAATGAGATTATTTGTGTGTAATTTTGGGGGTTGATTGAGGAAAATAATGAAGCCATAAATGACTGAAAAATAGGTAAATACAAAGGGCGTGCTACCCAAATTTGCACTCGAAAGCTAGGTAGTCGTACGCGCGACTTGAGTAAGGGTTGAGAATGAAACTAATTTGGATCATTTAAGGTATTCAAATCTTCTTTAATAGAGGTTTATAAGTTAGAATCTGGCAGAAACTTGTACCCTTGGAAAAATGAAATTTACGACTAATAGAAAGACGTTTTCTTCGTTTCTTCGACTCAAATGGTATTTCAAAATATAATTGTTACCAAGTTTCACAGTTTGAATAACGAACAAGAGTTTTGCGAATATGCTCCAAATGAATTTCAATTACTTGATGCTTGGTAAACGAAACGTCTAAGTTTCGAATCTTAGTCGAATTTCAAAACTCTTAAACGATATTTTATCGCAAATTTGGACTCCAAACCTGGAGTACTACTTGGACGTGATCACTAAAAGCACTACATTTTTTGTGAGTGCTTCTAAATACCTAATTGAACTGGACCCTTGTTTTCTATACTTGACCATTGTGATTTAATGATATGTAATTTGTTTGATCGGGCAAGAGTGTACTTTATTGTTGCAATAGATATTTGTGTATAAGGTGCGCACTTCTTGGAATTTCAGAAACCCTGTGGCGAGTTACTCGAGTCGAGCCGGCAAGGCCTTGGTCGATTGGGTAACGAACCCTGGGTCTTTTTGTTTTGTTAAATGGAGTGATATCTCCTCGACTAATAGGTATACTTGAGTATTACCACCAGTGTTTCTTGAGGATTTTGGACCTAGTAAAGGGTTTGGATGGTGGACGGAGAGTAGTTTAAGGGTGCTCTACTAGATTGGTTACTTACTTAAAAGTTGACGGAGTGTCAACTATTACTTGATCAAGTTCTGGTGATGCAATGGGAATTTGGCTCCTGAGAGCCATCCGTATCCTTATACTTTGGAATGATTAGTACTTATCGTATTATTGTTTCTTTTAAAAGAAAAACTTTACACTCGCTCTTTTTGAAATTTGCTATTTGAAGTGTTATTGCTTACTTTTATGAACTTTTCATACTAATTACTTTACTATATTGAAACTTGTACTTATAAACAATAATCGATTTGCTATTTGGAACCTCACTGGGATTTTAGCTCATTCCACGTCATTTGTTTTCCTTACAAGGGGTACGAGCGAGGCGTGAGACCAGTACAGACTAGCGTAGTCTAGTTTTTGAATTTTGTAATTGTACTCGCACGAGTCACTCGATTAGGGTTGAATGTATTTAGAATTCCAAATTTTTGATGTATTTGGAATTGTATAGATGGTTGAGATAGAAATAAATGTATTTGTATGTTCCAAACTTTGGAACTGTTATTTCGTTTATTATTGAGATTGCACCCTATTTTATTTGATGTAAGTGAGTGAGTCCTGTCGAGAATTGGGCAGGCGACCCGCCGAACCCTAGGGTACGTCCTAGAGGGAGGTGGGGCCGTCACACTTCAAATATGAAAATCGAATTATGCTTAAACTTTTCCTCTTATCTTCTTTCTTTTTTGAGGGGCACAATCCCCATTAAAATGTTAATAACTAATATTAGGAGCTTAATTACTAATTCACATTAGATGAATTCACAATTATTTTTAATAGTTTAAATTTTACTACTTGTCCACAATCTCTAAGGTGAATAATAGTTCTTCTCTATTTATTATTAATTGTCTACTTTGAGGAAATTCTTAATATATTTGGAATTTCTTAAATAGTCATAATAACTATAAAAATGTTCTTGCCATGCGTACGATGTAATGCCATATAGATAAACTGAAAATCTTTGGAGATCTATTGTGTTAATTCATAATTTTTCACTGTTAGAATGCACAATGATAACACTTCCAAATGTCGACTAGTTAGTAATCTTGGTATTAATTTTGGTGCTGATAATGACTTGCTTAGATTCTTTATAATTGTTCAAAAAATGCAAGAATTTTTTTTCCATTTCTCTTTTCCTTTAAAATAGAACTTTTATAGTTTTTTTTTTTTGAAGAACTTTTATAGTTCTTTTCCTTTAAAGCTATATTAGGTAAAAGCTAGGTCTCGTAGCTTTTATAGTTCACGTTATATTATGATCATTATCTTGAAATACTTATTAGTGTGTCATACTATCTAAATTTTTCCAAACTGCTTGAAATGTATAAAGTCAATAGTTCATCATTTATGTTATTGCATATAACAACTAATAAAGAAAGAAATTTGTGATATAACAATCAAGAACAATGCCAAGGAGGAAAAATAAAAGCGACATTGTCAGAAGATAGGATACATACGTTACATGAGTTTGCTATTTGATGCCATAAGATTAGACAGCAGTGGATATAATGTTATTGTTTTCATAAAAGGATAAATTTTTTCTGCAAAATTATTGCAATTAAAGGGATAATTGATAATTTTAAAGCATGAATTAATATGGATTTATTTTCCTTTCTTAGTTTGCCTATAGTGTGCCTGTCGAGCACCAAATAGAAAAAAGCGTTTGTTTGGATTGCTTCATATTTCCCCAATTTTATTTGCTTACATCATCTTTACAATTTTCAATACACCTTTTTATCTTTCCAATATCTTTTTATCTCACTTACATCACATCACAAAAAGTGCTACAGTAAAAATATCCCAAATAATCCCAAATAACTTACTATCCAAACAGACCCATAACATAAGAAAGAAGAAAATAATTACAAGTGATTCTTTTCTTTTCATGGGGAGCCTACGGCGCAATAAATCTATTGACAGGGGAATAAAATCTGAAAGAGTATTGCCCATGTGCACGTAATGACTATTCTACCCTCTTCAATTGCCAATTCCCTACATCATCATAACTAAAGTGACCACGCTCAACTCATGTTTGCCTTTACTCCCTCCGGCCTCTGCTTTTGTGCACCTTCTCATGCATTCTTGCTCATCAGCAAAGGAAAACAGACCGAACCAAAAATCGATGAGGTTGCTGCTTTCCCAGTAAATTCTAGCAATTTATTCTCGTAAAATCCTTTCTTGCTTATTCCTCCCCGATTTAGTTCTTCCTCTTAAAATTTTGACCACATTTTTTTTTTGTATGAAAATTTGATTTTACCTCATATTTCTTGCTTTTTCTCCTCTTCATTTTCAACCCGTTGTTTATCACGAACCCTAGCGATGAACTCTCAATTTACTCCAGTATCTGTATGAGACATATAACTATTGTAGCAACGTTGTTAAGTAATGTTACAGCATGCATGTGTCTATAGGTGTATTTGAATGCCACTGTTATTTCTCTGTTATTCTAATTTAGGGAATGGAGAAATCTGTTGGGTTTGTTTAGTGCTATGGTTGAAGTTGTTAAGAAGTTGGTTTTAGGGATTAATTGGATTTTTTTTTTCTTTTTGGCAGGGATTTTTATTGTAATAGCTGAAAAAATGGGGCATGTTACTGTTGTAACACTTGAAGAAGGAATGAGAAGATTGGAGGTGGGCATATCGAAGGCCAAATTGATTTTGGATGGATACCCACCTAAGGCCTTGTTCACATCTGAAGAATACATGAAGTACTATGAGTATCCTTGAAGGAGTTATGCTGAATTTTGAGTTTTTTACTTCCTTTTTGTTATTCTTTATTGTTGGTTTGGAGCAGTTATTGGACCCATTTGTAATTTGCAGTTATTGATGACGGTGCATAGTGCCGCGTAGTTACTGTATATTTGCTGGGGCCTTGTATTGTTGTTTTTCGTCTTGTTGACAATTCTATTATTAAGGCTTGCGCGTGCTCTAAATGATAAGAATCAACCAGTGCTGAAAGTGCACATGGAGTTGTTACAAAATTGATGATTTGCTATTCATGTAAACTAAGAGAGCTTTTATTACTCTAACACGTAAATAATGAACACGCACCTATGTCTGGTTGCCTTTTGCTGCTTGAAATATCTTTCCATTTCTGATACCATTAAAAGCCAGACCTTGGTTAGACTTATGGTGTTGAAGCCGTTGTTCTTCAGAGAAGCCATAATAGTGGGATGGAAGGGACAAGCCACCCTTTATGCCCGTAATATGGTGATAGAGCCTGCTGATTTCAGTTACACAGGAAGCTTATGTCGTAGGTGAATTGGATGATTAGGATTTTTTTTTTTTTGGTTGGGGGGGGGGGGGTTAATCTGTGGTTTGCAACTTGTAGGAGATCTGTCATCCTATGAATGACATCTTTATTCTTTTAGCTCGAATTTGGTAGACTAAACCCAGAGTTAGTGAAAGAATCATGACAGAAATGTACTTGCCCTTGGTCATCATGTCGACTACAGACAGCATTGATAGTGGTAGCTAATATTCTGAATGTAGATAGAATTTGCTTCTAAACTTCTTGATTATGGGAGCACGGAATTGATGTATTTTTCAAAGCACTTTCATGGCATTATTTATGAAGCATAGACTATAAGTGTATATAGCCAATAGTTGCCGGAAGTTCATGTTGTTTAAGTGATCAGGTTGCTGACCTCTCTTCTAGTTAAACTATGTTGGTAAGACATAAGGCTAGATACTTTTTAAAAAAACCTTGTGAAACCATTCTCAAGTGGATGAATATTCTTGACTTGTAATAGCTGTGTGTATTCCATGTGTACTCAGCAGCCGCCTAATGACTATTCAGCAGAGCTCCTTCAAAGATTTAAGGGAGCTTTGGAAGAGAGTTTGCTGTTAAAGGTGAGATTTTTGTCCCTCTAAGCAGCAGTTATCATCATCTCCTTACACTAGTAGCAACTTTTTGATGGTTTTAGTGTGATCTTCCTAGATTTTAGTAAAGCAAAAGCTCATGCACCAGGTTTGTCCTTTTTCTATTTAAACTGTATCTTAACAAAATTTTCCTCGAGATTTACCATTGCAATTCTGCAATGAAAGAAATCACACATTTTGCAAAGTTAGCAGGTTACTCTTACCTACATCTTCCAGATATCCAACTGGCACCATGAAGTTTCTTTTGCTTCCTTCTCCTTAAAACCAATGGGAACAACATAATGATTCAAATATACTATGTTATGGAGAGTTTTCATATTCTTTTGGGGCTTATTTAACTTATTACATGCCTGGTATATGGAAATTTCCAAATGAACTTTTTAATGAGGAACTATGTGAATTCAGATTGAACTGCTTTTACTCAAAAGAAAAAGTATATAGCTGAAACTTTCTTCTTTCCAAAAGCCACCTTCTATGTCTGAGAAAGAGAATCTTTTCCCCATTTAGTTCTTCTAGTGGCTAGCCAGTTGCTCTGCTAGAAAAGACGATTGAACTTTTGAGCACTCCAGCAGAAGACTACAAAAACTATTAAGCAACTAGGTGTTGGATGCCAGTTTGTTATGCCTAGTTGCCCCATTGAAATTCTTCTACTGGTAACCCATTGCTCTGTTACATATTCCTTTGATTCTTGAAGCACTTATGCAGAAGACTATCTGAAGCTATTAGTACAACAAGGCATTCAGAACAGCTAAATTGGATACCAGTCCAGTCCTTTTCTGGGCTTCACCTGGAGTTCTTTTTTTTTTTTTAAATAATAATTTTCTTTATTTTCACTCTGCAGCTGTATAATGCATGCATGGTCTGGACTCTTTGATTCTTCTACTTGGTTATTTTTCCAGGTTCTGCCATCGTTATATGATAAAGATGGTGCACCTTTGCTGGTTGAACTCCTGCGTATGTGGACTAATTACAAGGCAATGACAAAGTGTCTTGGAGTATTCTTTTTATACCTTGATCGTCAGTGTGCATATCGTAAAAATGATGCACCACTTCAAGATCTCGCAACTTTCCATTTTCATGATCTGGTTTGTATGTTTGCCGTATTTTGGATGCTTTCAGTTTGCTCTTGCAGGGCTTTTTCATTTGTATTTGCACATTTATTTTCAGACTTGGGATTTCTCTCATGAAGTCATCTTGTTTATGAAATCAGATCTGCAAGCATATCCACCAAAGAATGTTTTCTGCTGCAGCTTCCCTTGTAGGTTAATATATCTTTTTCTTTTGAATACAACATTCTCCACGTACATAGGTCTGAAAGGCTTTAGGCATTATCGACTTACAGGTTGCACAAGACCGTAATGGGCAATCAATTGATACCGATCTGCTGAAGAATATCTCAACATTCTTTATAGAAATTCAGGATCAGGAAAAAGCATCTTACTATCACAATTTTGAAACTCTAATACTTGCAGATACTGCAAACTTCTACTCCCGCCTGGCATCACAGTGGTTACTCTGCTATTCCTCTACAGATTACGTTCTAAAGGTTGTCATAATCTACACCCAGTGTAAAACAATTTGTGTTGCATGATTATTTTGCACATGGTCTGTTTGTCTCTGTCTTTCAGTTTTGCTATATTTGTCGTTCTTTATTGACTTCCTTTTATTTTGTTTTCTTTTTTGGGTGTTGGGCTGTGTGTTAGGTTGAGCAATGTATAAATGAGGAGAAAGCAAGAGCTCATCGTTTTCTCTGCCCGCCGTCAGTTGAGAAGGTGTTGTGGGTAAGCTTTTCTGTAGCATCAGGAATAATCCTGTTTTATTTTTCTGTTGCTACATCAAGCATCAAGTGCAGTTGAAGTTCCTATTTTGAGATTTTCTTGTGTTGTTTGGTTCTTAGTAATGTTAAAAGTCACTTTTCCATGTTTTAGTCCAAATACAAGATTCTACTCTCTGTACAGTCAATTCTTAGGTACCATGAAGTTAGGATTTGTGCTTAATACTATCTGGTCTACATGTATGGTGATGTGGTTACCTGTCAATGTACTACGTGTAATTTTTATGGGCCTTAATGAAACTAAAGGCCTGAATAAACTTAGCAAGTTGTCTGTAGGAGAGAGTTTGAATTTCTGACTCAGCTGGCAGTGTCAGTTGTCAGAATTGTGCATGGCTGCTGAATGTTAACTTTCATGGGTCAATGTTAGGCTGTGGTTGTGGCCAAGGTTGCACTGATTTTGAGCCTCATGATGATCCGGCTTTGTCCTCTTAGAGTTGTCGTTCATGTTAATCGCACTTTTAGGTGCTCTAAATTTGAGATGGCATTTGTTTGTCCAGTTTTCAGCATCTATAGTTGTTTGTTTCTTCCCCTTAATTCATAATCAAAGTCACCAGGAATGATTTTTCTTTTTACTATAGAAGATCACCTACATCTTCTTTTCCTGAGCTTGATAAGGAAAGCAGAGTTCTTTGAGACATTTGAGCCATGCATAACCACTAGGCTACTATCTGAGGCTCTATAATGTTTTTGTATTTAGGAGCAGCTATCTATTTTGTGAGTTTCTTAGATAATCTCCATTCTTCTGGCAATTGTTTTGCTTGTTACTTTTTTGCTTTTGATAGTTCATTCTTTTCCAAAAAGGGCGAGTGAATAAAACTGAAAAAGAAATGAGGAAAAGCTCTTAAGGTTGCTCGCATTTTCAAACTGCATTGCATAATTTTGTGCATTCTTGGAAATCAGAGAAACAGCCTGTTCTATTAAATGGCTGCTAAAATTGGTGATTGCATGGCTACATTATTTAACCAAAAAAGGGAATGCATATGTGCATAGTCTTACATGGTACTTTCATGTGTTAATTGGATATTTTGCTCTTTTACAGACAGCGCACTCGCAATTGATAGATCAAACTGCAAACAGATTGATCGAGAAGAGGAGAGCAGAGAAGCAGGACTTGACAACATACCAGGCATGATTCACTTTACTCCTTTTCTTGGTAGCAAATTTATTTGCCAATGGCCAAATTTCCTATGACCGGGAAAGTGAAACTTAACTTCCTTTTATGCACTACTATATTGCAGCCTCTTACCCATTTTATTGAATTTCACCAGTGTTCCGAACCTCTTTAGTATAATTTTTGGATAAGCTTGGAGTCAAGATGTCAAGGATCTGCAATCATAGAAACTTCCCCAGTCCTTGTACAATTTGTTCAAATACATTTAGCTTGCCTATTATTTCCATGGATGAGGACTACCAGGATACAACAATTACCCCTTAGGTCCTTCACATGAGGATAGTGGTTGTAACCTCTAATAATTTATTAGTATATAACAGCTTTTGGGTTGAGTTTCCAACTATATGCTACTACACACTCACTTCTTAGTTCTAATTAGCTGGATCCATGATTATTACCAAGTTGCATGCTTTCTGGGGAAAAGCTGTATGACTTCCTGCATAACCTTTTCAATGCCCTTTACTTAAGAAATTCCGACCTAAGAGGCAGGCCTCTGAAACTATTATCCAATATTACCGAATTTGAACACTCATTCAAAGGGAGAATAAACATTGCATTTGTAACAGACTTGACATGTCAAGTACTGTGGTGCATAAACTTAACTCCTTTAGAGGAAGGTCACTGGAAGAATTAATGTGTACAGATAGATGTGGTTTTCCGAGAAGCTGACCTTCATTCTGCTGAAACCGTAGGTAGATCACTTTCATCACCGGGATACTCTTCTGTCATATATGGGAATGGATCATTATTTTATCAGACCCTACTTGTGGTAGATTGAAGTTTAACTGGTCTTACCTCACATGAATATTTTCCTTCTCGCTGCTCATCCACAATTCCATACAAGTCCAAGCTACCTGATAAGCAATGTAACTTAAATTAAGAAGCCATGTTCTTTCTAAACTTCTCTGGTTGTGTTGCAGGAGTTGCTCTCTAGGTGTGCTGATTTGAGTATTCACTAGTGAAGCACTGCATCACTAGCAGCTGAAATTTTGTCGATTAGTGATTCGGCATTGTTTTCTGTCCACCGAAAAGGGTTACTCAAATACACAAAACTGATGAGCATAGCCATCATTGGTGTTAGGATTTACGAATTTATACATCTTCTTGTTTCCTATACAGATACTAGAATCTTGAATACCTTTACTGCAACCTCCATTTTGTTGTTGCGAATGAAAACTATTTCCTTCACAATACTGTGAAAAACATGTTTTGGTTGATATGAATAGCTAAGAGGATCATACAATGGTATGCCATTGACATTTTTAGGCCGCCGACAATGGTATGCCGGTATTACATACACAGTATCCTCCTCTTATATGATGCTGGTGGCTTTTCCCCCTCAAATGCTAAATGTCACATTGGCTGGGAAACTGCTCATAGCTACTGTCAGTGTTAGTGTGCAGAAGATTTGCCTTTATAACATATGCCACTCCTTTCATGAAGTGCAGCATAATTAATTTTTATTTTGAGTTTGACAATTTATGTACTCTTTTAATGTGAGGTGCAAAACTGAAACTGATATTGATTTCTTGCATAAACTGAAAATTTTTTTTCTCTACTTATTCTAAGAAATTGGTCACTCAATCTAGCTTAGCACAGCATTTAGCCTAGATCTGTAGATTTGGAAGATTGAACATCTGGAACCATAACAATTTTGGAAAACTAATAAGAGCTTGTTTGGGTTATTATTTTTAGGAGTTTTTACTGAAAATGTACCTTAATGATTTGACACCGTGAAGTGAAAGATGATTGGAAAGTGTGTCAGAAAATTTGTGTGTGTCAAATCACAGTACAATTAGATTAAGGGCTTCCACTTACTATTGATTTTTAGTTACCGACACTATCATTCGACTGAGAGAACTCATATCGTAGGTCAAGTCACACAAGGAACTTTTTGACTCATGGATGAGTATGTCAAATCCCTGTGAGGTCCTTTTTGATTGGGCAAGCAAAACTGAGAAGCTTTTTGGGACCCCTTTTTTTTTTTTTTTTTTGTTAATGTAATCAAAGTACTTCCCAATTAAAATGCTTTAACAATTTATGAATGTATACGGTTAACGATATAATGGTAGTGAGAAAGAAAGGTTCTGAAAAGCAATATTTATTAACCTTTTTCACAAATTTCTTGAATCCCTTCTTTTGAATGTTCTTGCTTCAATTATTTCTTTTAGTTCCCTCCAGAAGTACAAAAGAGTTTGGTATTCATTTATCTCTTCTGCAACTCTTTCTTACTTTTTCAAAACAATTTTCTCGCACCTAATTAAGCATGATGAGCATCAACTCACAAGGCATGCAAGTCATGGAAGAATGAATACATGTGTAAATACTAAACCGCTGCACGTATCTGTAATAAAATTTAAAAGATACGTAGTTGTGCATAACCTTGGTTTAAATGTGAGAATCACTTTCTCTCATCTCTTTTGACTCTCTTTCTTTACTATAGGTTAGAGTAATTTTATGAGTAACGTAAAAATTGACGATTAACAAAAAAAAAAATTTAAAATATAGAGTAGGAGTACTATAGGAGTTGTCTATTAATAAAATGAAAAAGGCAAAATAGCCCCTAGCGACAAGTGCAAGGATTAAGAGTAGGGAAAGGTTCTCACTTCTTAGGGTAGTGCTTGAAAGTCCCAACTAACACAAAAGAGTTTGATGGTAAAACCAAATGCACGTCACTTAATGTGACGTAAATGGCATATATAGGCACAAAATTTTCAATGTAAAGCCAAACGCATATGTAAGGCCAAATACACGTGAGGACAATGTTACGAACATGTGCGATCCCACACATGATTCAAAATCACGGTTGCTGTCGCGAATCGTTTCACGTCGGTTTTGACATATCGATCGAGATCTCGATGAGACGCAAATTTTAAAATATTTAATATTCTAAAAATTATTAATAATATAAAAAAGTATGCTAAATAAAAATAATTAAAAAATTAGCAAAAGAAACAGCCAAATCAATCCATCGTGGAATGACTCGGCTGATTTCTTATTTTGACTCGGGATAACTCGGTGTGACTCGGCTAAATCAATCCGTCATGGTAATAACTCGGCCGATTTCTCGGCGAGTCAAGTATCTCGGTATCGTTTCATCACGGTATCGTATCAATAGAGGCCGAGACTTCGAACCATGATCCCACATGAACCGTACCTGAATAATATGTTTCTAGTTTTTTCACGAAATAACCTGCTCTAAAAACTTTACACCATTTGAAAATAGTCTGTACTAGCAACCACTTCTGTCCCCTTACCCAACAAGAATCATCTTCAAAGGGCCTAGTGTAGAAAAAATAAAAAAACTGTTAGAGTCAAACTCTAAGATAATTTAGGAGAAAAACAATGGAAACACAAAAGTATGAGCTGCCTTGAACAAATATATAGTTAGTATAAATTATCAATTGTAAAACAAATTGATGAAAACTTGAAGAGATGTAAGTCGTGATAAAAGACAATCTAAAATAAGATATGTTTGAAGATGCAGGCAACAATTATGTATATTCTTGATCATTATAGTGATTTTTCTTTATAACTGAAGTAGTTTAATCTAGAGCTGCTGCTAAACCGAGTAGCTTGACTCGAGCTCGCAAGTTACTTGGTCAGCAGCTCGGTTCGAGCTTAAGCTCGTTTTGACCTCGAGCTGCTTGATAGAAGTCTCGAGTCACGCTCGAGTTTCAATATTTTGCACTCGAAAGCTCGACGAGTCTAATCGAGTTTTTTAAATATAATTTTAATTTTTATCATTGTGAAATGTCAATAATATTCTTTATTTAAAATTATATATAAAATATTAATTTTTATTATGTGAGTTTGATTAGGCTTAATTGAGCTTGATTTGAATTGATTACACTTAAATAAACTTAAGCTCGAATTCTAAAAGCTCGATGAGCTCGAGCTCGAGTTTAGTTATTTTTACCTCAAGTCACTATTCGAACTTGACTCGACTCGAATACAGCCCTATCCGCTCACATCTTCTGTGACAATATTAATAACTACTGCAGGAATTAGTGCCTTTCTTTCTTTGGCTAACTATAAAATTTAAAGTTGAAGCTTTTAAATTAGAGAGTGGAAATTCGTAGTACCATTTATTAACAAAAAAGTATACATATACGCCATGCCTATTTACTTTCATATCTATACAAACGTGTACAAATTTCTTAGTCTATTGCACATTGAAAAATTTGGAGAACATTCTTAGTGGAATAGGAAGTATTTTAATGCTTCTTTCGATAAGCGATACCATGTCAATCGAATAAATCATATAGTAATAAATTTCATAACCTTATCATTATTAGAGATAATAATAGTGACGACAAAAAAAAAAAGAAATGTATTAGATGACTCGAGAACGAGAGCGTAACTAAAATATTTTGCATTCGATTACTCTTACTTACACTAAAAAAAGAAAAAAAATTAAATACTGATGGTAAGGTAGAAGAACTTGTAAAATTCAATAATTAATAATTTTCTATAAAACAATTTCTCCAATTGCATAAAATTCTAGTGAAATTAAAATTAAAATAAATATTGAATACTACGTTGATTGACCCGAAATTAAAAAAAAAAGAAAATATATATAATCTTTAGTTCTCCCACTTTAGCTAAAGGAAAAAAAAAAGAGCAAAGAGAGAACAAAAGTCGTTTTACGTACACGTGGGCAGACGTAATCTCTTCGATCCTTTCTACGCGCACATTTGCACATTTTTCTCAATTTCATCAATTTTTCTTTTTTTTTTTGGTGACTTTTTTTTGTTGTTGTTTTTGTTGTTTCCTTTATAATTTAAGTGAGTGAGAGTATACACTTCATTTTCATTGATGATTCTCTTCTTTCTTTGCTCCCCAATTTTCACCAGAGATCCACCAATGTCGATACTTTCGAAACTCAACTCTACAAATTTAACCTAGTTTTCTCTCTCCCCAGCTTCCAATTCAAGAAAAATTTATCGCCATTTCATCGAGCACTCTACATAATTTTGTAATTTAGGTTTTATTTATGTTGAATTGGATCCAGAATCCTCGATTTTTGCTTCAGATCAGAGGACAAATATAGGGCTTTTTGAGGGTTTTTAGTTCTAGTTGGTTGGAAGAAGTTGGAGTGAGAAATTGGAAAATTTTATTGGGGAAGTTTGGGGTTAAGCTTGTAATTGAAGTTTGAATTAGGGTTTATTGGGGCGTTTCCTTTTTGCATGTATCAATTATAGGTGGGGGTCCTCTGCTTCCGTGGAGGATCCCGTGAAAAAAGTTTTTCCTTTATCGGTTGTTTGAAAATTTTGATGTTGTAATGTGCATGGAGTGATTTCTAAAGGGGGATATAGTATTTTTTCCCTTCTAATTATTTTTGGGGCTGAAAGAATTTACTGGGAGTTCTGTAGCTAGAGGGAAAATGTTTGGGGGAGGTGGAGGCAATGGACTGACTAACAGTAGGGGTGCTGAAGGTGGAGATACAATTTTGGTACCAACAAGGTTTGTGTGGCCGCATGGTGGAAGGAGGGTGTTTGTGAGTGGTTCTTTCACCAGGTGAGGCAGTTCAATTGATGGGATTTTGATTTTAATTTGATCCCTTTTTGCTATTGGTATCATAGTTTATATTCTGGCATTTGTAATTTATGCTTACTTGATTTAATGAGTGCTTTTCAAAGAGTCTAAAAGCTTGTATTTTGGCATTTGTAATTACTTCAATTTATTCCTCCTGATTATAGTAATACGGAGTAACTCTTTCCTAGAAGATATATCTTATTACCCGCATATCAAAAGTATTCAGTGTGGCATTACGGTTACCATCTGTTTTCAATAGATCTAAAAGTTTGCTCATAATTAATTACTTGAACTAATAGCTCATGATTATGGCGGTAATAACTCTTTTCTACAGGCTGTAGGTTTTTCCTATTACAGTTATTAATCTTAATTTTGAAAATTTTCCATCTACTATTCGTAACTTTGAAATCATTTTATATGGTTAAGAGTTGACATAAAGACACAAAAAAAGATAACAGTGCTTTTCTCTTAAATTGGGAATGATGTGGATTATTGACATTTTGTCAATGTACAGGTGGACAAATCACATACCAATGTCACCAATGGAGGGTTGCCCAACAGTGTTTCAGGTTGTTTATAACTTGACACCAGGATATCACCAGGTCAGTCTAGTGTCTGATCAATATACACATAAATGGAATGCTGATGTTTTCCATTTGATTACAATTTCAAGCTTGATTTTATGTTTTATGGGCCTTTTCCCAAGCCTTTTCCCAAGCATGGTAATCATGTTTAACGGCCAATTCAGAAAGAGCTGACTGGTTTCATAATGCACAGTCTTATTGACACATGTTATGCGACCTATTCATCATGCATATTCTTTTTCTATCTTAAAGTGCAATTGTTCAAGTACTAAGTTGTAGATTTGACATCTGTGAATTCCCTTTTATTGTGGCCTTTCCATTTGTTGACATTTGTCTGGTGATGATCAATTCATAGGCTGTTGTTTTGCTGATTTTTTTGGCATAATTCATACTCTTGCATTGCTGTCAGACACCAACATGTATGAGGATTTTGTGTGTGATAGACTGAAATTCAGTTTATTGAGAAGAAAAGGGAAGAGAAAATAATTGTAGGAAGTCATAATGAACTGCACCTAAAAAAGCGGCCAAAAAGAACGTATTATTTTTTATATTCTAGGGAGAAAAGTAGTTCCGCTAGATTTAAATGATAAAACAAGTGAATCTCCCCATTCTTGAAGAAAAAGATACCTACCAGAACACGTATTTTGCATGAAAATGAAAGTATGGTTAAGGTGAACAATGGTATTGAGAGAATTTATTACAATATTGGTGGGATGCAAAGCACTGTGAAAGAAACTATTAGAGAGGCTTTGCCATGTTGAAGTAGCTGCAGCTAGTGTTCATCACTGTTTTAGGGTTTGAGCTCATTATTTTTACTTGATTGAGAAAGAAGAATGGTCAAGCAAGTATTTTATGAAGATGACAACGTAATTTAAGTGTGAAGCAGTTTACTAAAACTTCTTGGTTGAACTTTTAACTTGAAGATCGTTTTACCTAAGGCTGATGATAGGCTACTTTCCTTTGTAAGAGCAAAAATGCTAGTTTAGTAGCCCTTTCTTCTCCCAAGGTGTCAAAAGGTTTTGTGAATCCACCTCAAAGAAAGTCTACCACTGTATCCATTAGGCATATGTTAAAGCCAACAAAAACATCTGAATCCTGTATCTGATCAACTAGTGGCAACTCTTGCATATTGTGGATTAACTTGTAATTGTGGCTTCATCCTGTTTCACTATCATTTTACCTCAGTGTCAATGCCACAAAAAAAAAAAAAAGGTGACCTGTCACAGTTTAGTGGGTCTTGTTCTTTATATTTGATAGTTCTGGAAGTGATAATATGTTTCTTCTTAATCTTGTACAGTTTAAATTCTTTGTTGATGGGGAATGGCGCCATGATGAGCACCAACCATTCGTAAGCGGAAATTATGGAGTTGTGAACACTATTTTCTTGCCCAGTGAATCTGACATGGTTCCTACATTTTTTAGCCCTGAGATGCCTGGAAGATCTAATATGGATGTTGATAATGATCCTTTTCTTCGTGTGGTAAGAACCCTTTCGTAATGGTTTGATCACATATTAGATGCCTGTCTTCCCTTCTTCGCTCTGGTTAGTGCTAGTTCTGTGGTCGGCTTAATTATACAATAAGATCATGACGAATCACTGTAACCATATTGCATCTCATAGACTCTAAAAACAATATCTTCTGTAGTTTTTTGGCATGTAAAAAGAGTTTCAAGAGAATATGAAATGGTAATATTTGGTAAGTTATACAGAAAGTGAATTTTCATATTATTGTTCCTTTTGATATTGTCCCAGCATTGCTCTCTCTCTCTCATATGATTTATACATATCAAAATAGTCAATGTAGGGGTTTGTGGTTGTGTGCAGTAACTTTCAGCTTTGATAGACTTTTATGCTTTTTTGGCGATAGTAGTTTGACAATGTGAGGTAACACCCTGCAGGAAAGAGTTCCAGCTATAACACAGAATGATATAGAGCTATCTAGGCATCGAATATCAATGTTCTTGGCAATGCACAATGCTTATGAGCTGCTTCCTGATTCTGGCAAGGTTTGGATGTTGAACCTCTTACGCTAGATGCTTTATTTTGCAAATTGTGAAGTCAAGACCAGAGGGTTGTGCAGTTTCAGTGTTTGACCTCAATTTCCTTTTAGGTCATTGCTTTGGATGTCAATTTACCAGTGAAGCAAGCATTTCACATTCTCTATGAGCAGGTAAGTTTCATATTAGGAATGGTTGCCTGTTGAAGTTAGTTAGATACTTGAACTTGCATAATCTGAAGTTCCAATAGCTTTCTTTTGTCTGGGGACTTGCAACTGTTGGAGGTACTAGTAATGCTCATCGGCATGGTAATATATTTGTCCATGCATGTGCATGTTGGTTCTTTCCCATAATTTACAAGGAAATTTGTACTCTGGTTGCAAGAGTATGCCTAACATTTCCAACTATGCTAAATTCAATGTACCAAACTTTAGGCAGAAGGAAGAGTGGTTTAGTAACAGGATGGTGAGAATTTAAGATGCATGTAACCATATAATACTGTAAAAGTTAAGATCAATTGGTTCGGCCAAATAACTATAAATTGCATTCAGTTAATTGATTTGTTAAGTTTGTTGGGTACATCAGATCAGATTGGCAAGAGACAATAAGACTATTTTGTGCAACCTCCTTTTTTTTTTTTGGCAGCCAAACATTGTTTTTGAATTGCTATATCTTCATACCTTTCTGTTATTGATTCCCTGGTATGATTGAAATTGTGACAGGGAATCTCTGTTGCTCCATTATGGGACTTCCGCAATGGTCAGTTTGTTGGTGTTCTCAGCGCATTGGACTTCATTATGATTCTTCAAGAGGTATTGGTTCTTCTTTTTTTCCCCCTTCTTGTTCCTAGTTTTTATTTTTGTCATTGTTCAAGAAGATTAAAAATGTACTAATGATGCTAGAAAGCTTGGCTACGAATGAAAACTTGCTTGAAATTCTTTTGTGTAATAATTTACTACATGAGGAGGCATTAAGTTCATTTTGTTGTTACAGCAGTTGAGGTATCTTCAATCTCCGAAGGCGATCAAATTTATTTCCTTTTTTCCACCTTTTATCTGGTTTGTTATTGACTTTCATAGGACATGTTTTCCCTACACATGTAGTAAATATATCTTTTCTTGGTTTTAAATGTTATTGATTTTTTTTTTGACTTCATTCCTTTCAGTAGTACAAACCATGGTATTGAAACTTGTCCTGTGTCTCCGTTCTTACTCATATATTTTTTCTTGTCTGATTTCATTTTTCTTTTTGGGAATCGTTTTATGCTTTATGTTCCATTCCCCTCTAAGCTTCATAAATGTGTTATTGGATCATATACAGCTTGGAAATCATGGATCCAATCTGACAGAGGAAGAGCTAGAAACACATAGTATATCAGCATGGAAAGAGGGAAAGTTGAATCTTATGAGGCAAATTGATGGAAACTTGCGACCATATCGGAGACGCTTGGTGCATGTAAGAAAAATCCTTTATGATCTGATCACTGCATGGGCAACTAGTTGAGTTTGATCATATTTTCTCTGTGTCTTATTCATCTGGGTTCTCATGTGGGAACTGGGAACTACAGACTCCAATTATTGATTTTTTCAGGAATGATCAACATGCTTATTTATTGACATGGTCTAAGTAAAAGATTCCCTTTCTTTAACGCTTTGTTTCCTTGATTCAATCATCAATGTTGAGAATCTAATTCTAAAGAAAGGAATTTTGACTTTAGTCTTGTTTGATCATAAATTCAGTTTCTGCATTTTGAGCTGGAAGCCGTCAAGTTTGAAGACTATTGATCCTTCTTACTATTGCAATGAAAATCTTGTGGTGGCTGCTTTGATCCTTCTTACTATTCACCAGGATGTTTATGATTAATATCTGCTTATTTTCTGGCTTGCTTTCTATTGATTAGAGCTAGGACTTCTTTTTGGCTTTGATAGAAATAACACACTCATACAGACACACATGCACACACACACGTGTAGGCATATATATAGATGAATACACATGCATGTATTTAGGTCAGATTTCTCCTGGCTTTGATGATTGCTAGTTGTTCTTGCTCTACATGTTCTTATCAAATTTACATTTCATGCAATGTGCAGGCTGGGCCTTATGATTCTTTAAAAGATGTGGCTGTCAAAATTCTGGAAAACAAAGTTGCAACAGTTCCCATTATTCACTCTTCTTCACAGGATGGCTCATTTCCTCAACTTCTCCATTTGGCTTCTCTATCTGGAATACTAAAATGTAAGTTATTAAATAATGTTTTGATACAGGGCATGTCTTCTGTAACTAATTAGTGGAACAAATTTAGGTATTTGCCGACATTTTAGACATTCTTCCAGTTCCTTGCCTATTCTTCAGCAACCGATTTCTTCATTTCCTTTGGGTACTTGGGTACCTAAAATTGGTGATTCCGATGGAAAGCCATTGGCAATGCTGAGTTCAAATGCATCACTTAATGCTGCCTTGTCTTTGCTAGTTCAAGGTGACTCCCTTTGTTCAACTGGATGTTGTGATTTTACTTAATTTGATTGAAGCAGTTCTTTGGCCAGATATTAATTTTTAAAGGGCTCTAATTTCTGTCACTCTTGATGTTTTGCTTCGGGTTACCATATTGCTCTTTGATAATTATTGATATTTATTTCTGACCATATAGAGCCCTTCTAAGATCAAACAGCAGCAGGAGCCTTAGGGACTTGGTCTAATTACTAGTTTCTTTTTTGCTTTTGAAAAGAATGACCGTTCCAGTTGTTTCTGGTGCATGCGGTCATTTCACCAATTTTCTTAGTTAGTTTATCCTGTGATGCCAGTTTTCTGGTTTGATTCTATTCATTCTCTGGTTAATATCTTTGTTGTGTAAGTTGAACTTTGTCTAGAGAAACTTATTTACTGATAAATAAGGTTTGTCCTTCTCTCATATCTTTTAAAACGTCAGTTTCACCTAATTCATACTAAATATTTTATATTGTTCATATGAATATTATTCTGATCATACCCCATTTATGTTGCAGCTGAAGTTAGTTCAATACCTATAGTGGATGAGAATGACTCCTTGCAGGATATATATTGCCGTAGGTAATCTTTTGATTTTCAAAACAGTATCTCCAGAATATTCCTTCCCATCTACTGTAATTGACATGGTTTGACTATCTATATCTTTGGATCTTTTTTTTAAAATAATATTCTGTAATAATTTATTGACTTTTGGAGTGATCAACTTAGAGATAATAGAAATTGGGCACAATAGTACTAAATGATATTTTTGAGGTCCTAAAACACTTATTGAATGATTATACTATTCAATAAGCTTAAGTGAGGTGATTATAGAAGAAAAGCTTATACACAGTCTAGCGATCCAAAAAGTCAAAGCACAACAATGATTTGGAAGCAGGATATCTTCTATTGTGTTGTTTTTTATTATAATGTTCTTGATTCCTATAGTTCCTAATATAGGTGCTCTGCCTTTTGCTTCTTTTTGTAATAGTGATATTACTGCTTTGGCGAAAGACAGAGCATATGCACAGATTCAGCTCAATGAATTGAGTATTCAAGAGGTAATTGCTAAATGAATTTGTGCACTGCAGGACTCAACTTGTTTTTCTTGTATTCGTTGAGAAATTTGTTTTCTAAATGTCTGTGGAAATCTTATGTTGTCAATGAGTAAGGAATGACATTGTCCTATAAGAGAATAGAGGGAAACAAATAGAATGAGACTCCATTTATTCTCTACAAGCATTTCACTTTAATTAAATTCAAGGCTGGACAGAGTGGTTGTAACTAAGGAGGGTGTTTTTCATATCAGAGGATATGATTTTCTCCTTGAAGAGATATGTACGTGATTTATTGGGATGCTAGTCCTAATAGAATTTAAGAAAATTTGGAAATTAAAGTTAATAGTGTTTGACAGAAATAGTGCAGTATTCTTTTGAGGGGAATTGTACAAAACTTGCTATAGAATCTCTTTGCTTTGTAGTCTTTTGGAGAGTGGGACCTGCAAAAACCTTAATTTAGAATGCTTAATATTCTTCTGGTCAAAAAATTCATGGCTTTCTTGTGGATTATACCTGATGATTGATTGTGTTGTACAACTGAAATATATTCAACTTAGAAGGCTGTAGAGTTTGAATTTCCTAGTTTTTGTTGAACTCCTTATAAATTGCTGGGAAATAACTTTTCTTGATAACCAGAGTTGTGCTTTTGTTTTTAATTATTTTATTTTTAGTTATTCCTTTCTCCAAAAGGAAGTCCTCTGGGTCTGTAAAAATGGGTTCTTCTCCATGACATCTGTCTTTACTGTGAAGATTTAATTGACATCTGGTGCCTGGGGAGTGGGCTTATCTTTTAATCATTAACATCATTTTACAGCAGAGGATGTGGGATGAATATCTCTTACTCATGAACAGCTTTACATATTCGCACGAGTTGCCAAGCATTTTAATAAAAAATTTCTTTTGGTTTTGACCTGTTATGCATGCCCATGCCCGTATGGCTGTAGTATTGAAGTCCTTTGTTAACAACACAAGTGGATTTTTTTAGCAAGGCTGCATATAATAATAATATGTATGACCTTGGGAAACTGTTGCCATTGTCTGTAAGGGAGTATCTACTGTGTAGAAACTAGAATGAGGGATAGGAAATTCCTGTGTGGAGAACCCTTTGCAGAAAGTCGGGGATAGGGGGTTTCAGCTGATATACTGCTTTTATAAAATGTTTGTAATTTTTTTTTTAATTATAAATCATCATGAACGGGTTTATGTCCTTTGCAATGTGCAAAAAATTTTGTTCATAATGAAAAAGAACTGCATGCAGTATTAAAAGTTATCAATCTGTAAGCCATCTTTGATTAATGCACTTGAAAGTTGAAATCTTGCTCCAAGCTGACAAGAAAATAGATGTCATCTTTCCCTTGATATTTACTGCTTCCTGTTGTTTATTATACTTGTATTATGGTATTCGACGGGCAGTAGTGTTCTAGGAAGTTTTAATTGAAAAAAGGTTCAGTGCGTATTTGTCACGCAATCATGTCTTTTGGTCCTTTTCTTTGGCTTGCACATATAGGCATTACAACTGGGCCAAGATGCGAATGCTCCTTACAATGGGCAGAGATGCCAGATGTGTTTGCCATCTGATCCATTGCATAAGGTGATGGAGCGGCTAGCACTTCCTGGTAATTTTCTCTTTTTTTTTTTTTTTTCTTATTTATGGTGGCTGAATTTATAAAAGCTTACAGGTTATGAATAACTGGTTGGACTAGCGTTATCTCATTCTTATGTTTCAGTGGATTATACCAGCGCAAGTTCTGCATTCAGGACATGCTAGTCATCTAAATGAATTTTAATTCATGTTGTCTATCTTTTTGCTATTTTGATCCAGTTTCCGCCCTTGTTCTATTCCCAGCATTTAGTTTTAGGGTGCTTTAATCAGAGTCATAGGCAAGTTTATTTTTGAAACAACCATTTGTTATGCATAGACTCCAGTACTTCAAGGTGATAAACATTCACTCACTTCCTGTTGCGCACTTGCAGGGGTGAGGAGACTTGTCATAGTGGAGGCTGGTAGCAAGCGTGTAGAAGGGATTATTTCATTGAGTGATGTGTTCAAGTTTTTGCTTGATTAGCCAACTAGACAAATGTCTGGCAAGGGTACTTTGTGCCAAGTAGTCATTACTTACTTAGAGCAAGTATAGCAGCTCTGCTATGGTTGGAAGTTGCTTGATGCAATTGTGGTTGTCATATATTTTTAGCGTCTCTCTGGGTGCGCTCGCTCAAACTCTGAGCTTCACCTCTTTTAGGATACAAGACCGGTAGAGAGGAAAAAGAAAGAGAAAATTTCTGTAAATTTAGAGGACCCATTTTTCTTCACACCTTTATGTTCTAATTGTTTTCAAGCCCACCATTTTCTTCTCCTTGTTTTTAGCTATATTTCTGCGAGAAGTTCCTTCGTCGTCCTCCTCCTTGTGGTGGTTTTATTCGCATTTTGCAAACTTGTCTGCGGAGAGAATGTAGAGCAGCATTATCTCTAGCAGAGCTCAGATTGGCAGGGATTTGAGTCGTAGGCATAGGCTTGAAAGTTTGTTTTCTTTCTGCCCCCAACCTAACTGGGAAGAAAGGGGGAAAACACACTCTGATTAGCCAAAGATTGATAGATAACTTGTTTAGCTTCGTGGACTATAACAACTTCTTTAGCCGAATATGGCTTATTGTTAGTTTAGGAAAATTAGAATAAAAGTTAAGCTTTTGTAAAGTTAACTTAAACATTTGAAATACCACAACACATAATAGCAAAGCAATTGGAATGATGAGTAAAACTTAACTCATTTTCATGAACATCATTCAGTGTCAACTCTTGTACATGAAGACGGTTCATTATAAATTTGACATAATGCAAGTAACAAGTGATTCAATTTATGCAGTTCTCAAATTTTGCATAATGTAAACGAGTGATCTAAATCATTAATCAACATCATTATATAAGCTAAAAAAAAAAAATTATAGAGAACTCAACATCAATAATCAAACTGGGTGGTACCTTAATCAAAATATTCTAAGTCAAATCATGAAACCAATCATATTGGTCAATCATCATCAAAGTTATCACGATAGAGTATGAGATTGATGGTAATTAAAGTCAATAAATGAACTTTCATATAATGAAAGTAACAGAAAATCCAGGGAAAGGAGTTTAGAAAACATATCTAGAAAAAAACCAGACTAATGGCAAAAGCAAAAATTATTATTGCAAAATGCAACCAAAAAACTATTGTATTGAGCATACTAGTCATAGAAAAAAATTAAATTCACAGCAGCCAGAACTTTCCTAAGATTAGATTAAAAAATATACATAAAACCAAAAATAGGAAAAATTTCTCCCAAAAAAATTACGTAAAACAAATGCAGAAAAAGAATGCATACCTGCATGTAAAGGATGACGGACAATTAACCAAAGCCAAAGCCAACAGTTATGATGTAATACTTAAAAGAATTAACAAATCATGGCGTTCAGAGAGGCTCTATTAATGATCGCCAGCCATGTTAGTTACTAGACAATTAAAGGGCAAGAAGTGTTAATTCAAGTTTAATTACCAAACCACAAACCAACTTCTAGAACCTAGTTAATCTGCATCAAAAGGTGAATGACAACCTATATCCCAACCTGGACTGTTCAACCTGGAAGAGTTTACATGGTCACTTTTGGTGCTTAAGCTGCAGAATTGGCATCTTCGATAGTGGCCATTGCTCAAAAGTGCCATAAAAACTGATAATTACCATGATGGTTTGTGCACTCCTATAATCTTTGGCCGCCATTTTAGAACTATAGATGTTATTCTGGAATTGGCCGAGGTTAAAATGCTTTACATTGTCCATTACACCAGTTGTCAAAAAAGACAGCATAATGGATTGGCCAGGACCGAAACCTCCAGGTAGAAGTTCTTGCATCTTCTGTTGATGTTTTTTTGGATGGCCTCCATAATTGCAACTGCGAGGACACAGCCGCTTACAACAAAATCAAAGAACCAAAAGATTATGGCTAAACCACTTCCTATATGTGAAACCTGCAGGTTACTGAGGCAAGGGTTCAAATCTTGCCTCCCACCAAAAAATGCCACGTCTAAGTGGTTTGTTTCTAAAAATCCAGTCGGGTGTGCTGTGCACTCGTCTGATCCGGTGATGGTTCAGTCCCCTCCGGGTTATCCCTGGACCTCTTTAGGTCCGCCCCCTCCCCCTTAGTGTAGGATAGAATAGGTTTATTGTTTCCGAAAAAAAAAAGAAAAAAAAAAGAGTTGATTGTCGAAAATAAAGTTTCCAAATACTAAACCATAAGTTCATCAACCCCACTCACATTCATCAAATGTTTACCATCATCTAATTCTGGAGATTATATTGGTCTCGGCTTGAACTCTGTACCAATGCATTTTCATTTTTATATAATTACAAGTACTCCCCCAATGACTACAACTCGTTTGCATGACATTTTTTTTTTGTTGGACAAATCCCGTATATGGGGAAAGGATGCTAGCCTTTAATTTTATTAATTAAAGTTAGAAAAAAAAAAAAAGAGAGTTGGAGGGGGACTTAAGCCTTATCTCCATTACATTGACAATTAATAACCGGCAAATAATGGATGAAAACAAATAATAATTATTAGCTTATCATGCAGACATGTACTAAATCTAAACAATAAGCTATATCTTAATAAAGGTTTTTTTTTTTGGCTGGATTTACTTTAATTTTTGAGTTGAAGTGGGTTTGATATTTGGAGTGCTTATTCAAACTCTTCTTCAAATGCAAAATTAAACCATATCAACGAGAAAAAGAAAAGAAGAAGAAAAGGAAATGCATGATGTATGGCGTCTCTTTAAGCACTTTGAAGAGAATTCGGTTTACAGATCGTTGCTATACAACATTTATCTTATATAGGGTATATCTTGAATGACCAGTTCATATTCTTGATTCGATGATGCAGGAGTTGCTTGTAGCTAGTGTTAGAGAATTCAGGAATGCCATCTTTGCTTTTTGTTGTTGGCAATGGAATGGAACTCTTTTCAAATTGTTTGTTATAATATATAATGTTTCTTGTTTTTGTAATTCATTTTTTAAAATTTCAGTTTTGAGTCAAAGTGGACTGCGGTGAATGAAACTACTAATAACTTTCTATTGCCAGAATCGATTTGAAAAGAGCAGATAAAACAAGGGAAAAGGACAACCACTAACAAAGAGATTGGGCAAAACATCATCCATTGTAGACAAGATTAATTCCAAGTGCTCTATTCTTTTTATTGTATGGTTTTCAGTTCAAATAAAAGTCTTCTGTGGACAGTAAAATTAATGACTTTCCATCGTAGGGGTCGACGGGAAAAGAGAAGATAAAACAAAGGAAAAGGGAAACCTGCAATTAAGTGGATTAGACTAAGTACTATCAAGTTGAGCTGACATTCCTCGTACTCCCTGCTCAACGTTAAACGAGGATTGATCTCTAAAAACCTCTAGTTACGTTCAAATGTGGGGGTAAAAAAAACGTACACTTCAAGTCTTTAGCTAAGGGAAAAAAGAGAATACATGCAATGGTTGATCATAGTGGGTACATTTTGAATGATTTTCTTTACCATAAATATGGGTTACCCAGCTGTGAAATCTAGGATGAGATCTCATTCCAGCCAATGTGGAATGGAGGAAGGGGTTGTTTGCTTGAGTATATTTTTGGGCAAATGAACTGCTGTATACAGTGGCGGAACCAATACCCTGAAGTAAGAGGGTCAGGTCAATCCCTAATAGCGCTTGAAATGAAGTCAGGACTGAAAAACCAATTCATCTACCTAATATCCAAATTTAGTTTGGTTCTAGTAAGAGTTTGTTCGAATTTGATTCACGAAACTAATCAATCTAAGTTTGAACAGTAGTTAATTTGTGTTTTGTAAATTTTTAAATTCGACTCGAACTTGACTTGATTAGTATAAAATTTGATCTTCTAGATAAAATATTTAAGCTATCTGAGTTCGACTCGATAAAAACTTGTTCAAATTCAACTTGATAAATAAATAAATCAAACTTGAACACAATGTCAAAATCATTAAAATAATTAAATAAATTTGAACACCAAGGTGTTGGGTTCATTTAATGAAGCATTAGTATTGTTAAAATCAATGAATATTTATGTTAAACATATATATATATTTTTTTCTAAATTTAATATGTTTTGAAGTTCATATTATGCTTAAATTTAGAAGTGAAAATCATTCTCCCTATTTGAATTTGGAAACTTAGAAAGAATTTATTCTACAAATAACTTCCATAATTAACTTTAAGTAGATCCAAAATTCTTGTGATATTAATACTTATGAACTTTTAATTGTTTGTGGGTCAATATGGATAAAAAAGAGAACTTGCTAAAATTAATGGGGTTTAAATAAGATGTAATTTTAAAAATTTTTAAATAATTTTTTCAAAGTTAAGTGCCGCCCCCCCCCCCCCCCCCCCCCCAAAACCAAAAAAAAAAAAAACTTACTTACCATGCATACATATGGCTCCGTCACTAGCTGTATAGTTACTCAACTATATATTTTACGAAGACTGTGAGATGATGGTCGGTCCCTCGACTATAATTTCAGCCAATTAAATACTTCAACTGAATATATGTTAGTTGATAATTTCTCATAATTTAACTACCTGACTTGGGACAAAAAAGGAAATAGATGTTATCTCACTACTTAAACATTAATGACATTATCAATTTATCATATGTCCGGTCAAATATCCCAAAAAAAAAAATTCCAACGAGGAGAAGCTGCTTGAATTTACAGTACAGATTTTATTATTAATTGCAGTCTTTAAAATTTGCATGGTTTTGGTTTTTGTTAAATTCAACAATGTATAGACGATGCCATTTTTTTTTTTTTTTTGGCAGTTCATTCGCATTTGGCAACATTGGACGGTTTCTTGCATGCATGCATCGGAAGCGATCTTTGTGTTTTCATTGGTTAAAGCTCTTTGTATTATCCATTAATTCTATTTGCTGTTGTTTATGCATTTCGTTGGTTAAAGTGTTGGGGATAATACAGGTGAAAATGACTAAAAATTACAAAGCAAATGATACAAAAAACTTTAAATCGCGGCTCATGATCACTTTTCTTTAGGGTTTATTTGTCCAGAATTTTGTGTGCAAAGAATTTGGACAAATATCCTTTAGGATAATTTGAAGGGTATTTATCTTAACTTTTACACAAAATTAGACAAACCTACTTGAATAATTAATGGTGTGCTTTTGCAAAGAACTCTAGTAGTAAGAAAATGATCTTCTGCAATAAACCATCTCTACTAGACCTTTATAGAGTTGAGATTGAAAATGATCAAGAGTTGTAACCTTTCACCACTTATTTGTGTATTTATGTTGGTCAAAAGATTACTGAACATCAATGCTAGTGTTCAGACAGTTTTTGAATGTTTAAATACCATTTAGATGGTAATTAACTGTCAAATACATGAAGAGGTGCCAAGTAGACTTGAACAACTTCTAAGCATTGCAGAACCAGACAGTGATGGGTCTTATGTTGGCTTCTAAGACAGCCCCCATCGTAGGCTAATTGCTTAGAATATGGACGAAAAAAAGATTAATCGGACATCCATGGCTTTGACAGACCCATGGTACGAATCTATGGGTGCCGGGTTGACCCAAAATTCTACTTAAACCTTCTGACACCGCTGATAGCCCGGTAGCGGAAAAACTTTTTTTTTTTTTTTTTAATAAAGTTGTCGGCTGCCGGGTTGACAAGGCCCGGTAGCCGACACAGCCCGGCAGCCAGTCCACTTTTTGAAAAAAAAAAAGTTCCAACGTTGAATTTGAGGTTTTCGAAGCCAGAGAGTTTGGACAAAAAAAAAGCCTGCTTGAATTTAGGCTTGCTTTAGCATCTCGTTTAGCATTCCGTGTGGAGACTTCACTTTTCTGCGCATAATGCAAGGAAGCCAACTCTACCATGTGAAGATGCAAGGAGGCCAACTCTACCATGTGGAGACGCAATTAATCTTGTATATTCGGGCATTGGAAAGTGGAAAGTTCGATTAATCTTATTTTCGTCCATATTCTAAGCAATTAGCCCATCTACAGTGAAAAGTTCATTTTTCTGCGCATAATAAGCAGAAGCAATGCAAGGAGGCCAACTGTAATATGTGGAGACGCACAAAGAAGTATATTGGGGCACTAGAGAAAGCGGATTATGCATGGATAAAAAATGTTATATATTTTAAAATCATAATAAAAGCCCTCTTAAAAATTTATTCATCATCTAATGTCCAATACTTATATTTGGTAAATTAAAATAGTTAATCAAATATTCTATTATAATATAAGTAACTATATGTCATTGAGTCGATTGAATAATAATTTATTTTTTCTTTTTTTGTCATTTCAACTAGTTGTCTATCAAGTTTCAATTGAAATAAAAATTTTATAATTATTTAAATTATTCAATAAAATAATCAATTTAAGATGAACATAAATATAAATACATTAAATTGTATTATTGAAATATTTGATTTCATATGAATGAAAAACAAGAAGAAATGGCAAGAAATTTTTTAAAAATTCATGTGAGTTCTTTATATTGGTAATCACCTTTATTTGTTATTATAATCATAATACCTGATCATAACCGATTGAAACTCATATCCTAATACTATTTACAACTAAAGTTACTATATACTCCAATTAAAATTTTCTTTTTTTCACTAAATTTTCTTTTATATATGATGTATGTGTTATCATTTGTTGATAATTAACATAACGAAAAGATGCTATTTAGGCTAATATGTCTTGACAATGTGGATTACTTTTAAGGATTTTAATGAGAATTAGACCACATTTTTTATGGATTCAATCTAATTCACATTTTATGTCATTTGAAATATAATTATTTAAAACATAAGGGACCAAAAAATACGAAGTAAAACTTTTGACTAATTCTGACTTGTTTTGACCGTTATATATTATAGTTTTGTATTAGTTGTCCTAAATTTGGCTAAAATAAAAAATTTGCTATCATAATTATTTTGGTCAAAATATCACAGATTAGTTTAACTGATAGACCAAACGTTGGGGGGACCAAAATTGCACATGTTCCTTTATCTTAATCACATTTGATATCCCAACCCTTTCTTTTATATTTACGCCTCAATTATTTGAAATATGAAACTCAATTAAAAAATAAAATCTACCACAATATTTGACATGTACAAAATTCACTAAATAATGTTGAAAATTTCACCCATTTTCCAATACAACAATTTCACCCTTTTTTTTTAATTAAAAACTTATGTCGCTTGACGTATTAAATCCGACAGTCTTTTAAGTTAATTAAATGACGTTTCAAAATTCGAATAGTAGAAATAGATGAAAACAGATTTGTTAAATCAATAATTATTTCTATAAGATGTTAAACTAAACAAAGGCCGTTTTAAACAAAAAATCTCATTCATTTTACAATAAGATGCAGTTCTCAAATTGTTGAAAAATTATTTGTTAAAATTGCTATGTAATTTTTAATGTACAATATAATTTTATAAATATAAATTTATTATGCAATATAAAAACAAAATAGTCATATACAATGTCTATCATAATTATCCTGAAATGAACTTTCCACCGTAGACGTAACCTATTGCTTCTGCTTCTGCTTAAATGCATTCTTCTATAACCCCCATTGCTTAAATGCTTCTGCCTTTGATTAGAGCCGAAATGTTTGACTGACACTTTTTTTTAAAAAAAATTGGACGGCCGGCAGCCAGCTTTTTGCAGAAGTTGTCAGCTACCGGGCCTTGTCAGCCCGGCAGCCGACAACTTTATAAAAAAAAAAAAATTTCTGCTGCCGGGATGTCAGAGCTGAAAAAAAAAATTTTGAGTAACTTTTGGGTGCCGGGTTGCACCAGACTAATGTCAGAGCAATAGATGTTCGAGTTTTCTTTTTTTTTTCAACCATATTCTGAGTAATTAACCCCCATCTTACAACTGTTCAAATTTTGAAAATATCCAACATAAAAATATTTTAATAATCCATTATACAGTTTTTTTTTTAATCCAAACTGGACATTGGAGAATTGAACTTTTGTTGGAATCCAAGTCTAGTGAAAGAATATAATTAGAACCAGCAAAAGTTACTCTTTGAATAGCTCTTTGAATGATTATAGATTTTAGTTTTTTTTATTAACTAAAAAGACCTATAATCATAATAATAATATAAAAAAAAAAGACGCATTGAGAGTATCACAAAAATTGATTATCCAAAATTGGAATCTGTAATAGTTAAAATAATCAACCAAGAATAAGCCCTTTGTCATGGTATTTGCCTCAGTGCAAATCTCACTGCAAAATTCTTTGTGGTTGCTCATGTCTATTGGATGAGAACGTTTCATTAATTAGAGAAATGAAGTATCTCTCTTATCATGCAACTCGATGCACCAATTTAAAACAAAATTAAAGATTAAAAGAGTAAAAGGAGAGCATTTTCCAAGCACAATAAATATATCCCACTATAGTTGCTCTTATTACTATTGCTTCAAAACCTTTGGAAACAATTGAAAATAGCTTTTTTACTAAATATATCCCACCATACCAATACTAAATTTATAAGTATATCCTCATATTTGGAATTTTATGCTCTTAAATTTGCATTGCAGTTTTTTTTTTTTAAATCTTTTTGAGAAGTGAAACTGCTCTGGCCTGCCAATTTTTCGTGTCATATAGGATATTGAGCTCTACTGAGGATGTCTCGGTGACAGCCATAAACCTAATTTAGATCGAGAACTAGATACCGATAAAACTGACTGATATTCAATCTTTAAAGTTTGAAATGTAGGAATAGTTGTTGAATTTTGATTCCAGAGTTTTTTATTACAGGCTAAATTATCAAATTTTATACGTCGATAATATGTTATATATTATCAACAACCTACTGTAACTTATACGTTCACTAACTAGCTTTTTATGTTTAATAACATTTTAAAATCCAAGTCTCTCTTTTGGGATGCGCCAATGTGTCATAACACTAGAATATGTGAAATTTTTGCACTACAAAATGTGTTTCACAATCTTGTAGATTAAAGATTAGGATTATGTGACCTTAGAAACGCATTAATTAGGATTTCGATATCTTGATTACACTCACAGTTTGCTTCACTAATCTACGCTGGAAAATCCTATGTAAAAGTTTGGATAATCTATAAGAAACCATTTTGTGGTGGTGAGACAAATCTTTTGTCAATATTATTCACCTAACCCCAGTTCAGTTGTGATCATTAATTTTTGTGTATGCATGTGATAATCAAGGAGATATAACTTTCTTAGTATTTTTCTTCAGAACAGATAGTTCTCTGATCCAATAAAACATGAAAAGATTGCATTTTCTTACCTAATAGGCATCCAAGGATTGGTGATAGAAAATAGAGCAATAGATGCATTGAAAATTTGAAACCACATAGGAAGAACGTACAACAAACTTTTTTATTCAACACACAACTTTAAGTAAGAAATATATATGGGAAAATGTCTCCATGCGAGATTTTTCATGGCTGCTCATGTTTATTGGACGGTTTCCTGAGTTGGAGAGGTGAATTAGTTCTAAGTGGCAGCAGCTGACTCGACGCACCACTGTGCCAAAAAGGGGTAAAAAATAAGAAGGAAAAGGAAAAAGGAAACATCTGAATGTCCTAAACTTGGGATGAGACTTGACAAATCTGCAATAGTCAAATTAATTCTCCCAAAAAATGAGTTAATTGTTTGATGCGTTTAGTCTCCTGCAAGGCTGTAACAACTTAACCTTTAAACGGTAAACACCATCACTTTTATACTCTTGTTATATTTTGAGAACATAAAAGTTGGGTCTCCCCCTTATACTAGGATGGTGTAGGATACTATAGATAAAGTGACGAGTGACAAAAAAAAAAAATTGAACGTTATCCGATTAAGCTAAAAGCTATATGTACATATTGCTAGCACCATCCAACAGTTTCCTTGAATAGGCTAGGATTGAGGAACTTCAAGCTCTGAACTTCTCTGAAGCTTCATCTACAGATGTTCTTGCACTCCTTTTGGTGGTTATAGGGTTGTTTTGATTGGTGGTTGTTCATGCATCTGAGGCCTCACAAACCTATCCATGTAATTCTTATTACATTTGGTGTAAACTTGTATAGTTTTGACGTAACCGTCAATTTTGTATGAGTTGACAAATTCAAATTTACACTCACGTCCTACAAATTTTCATAAAATATTGTAAAAGCTACGTCTAGTTTGAAAAATGAACAGAAGCCAACTTATGACGCCCCGTTTCCGGTGGTTCACCTTCTTTGGCATCATTTAATGAACTCTTGCTTGGCCTTTTGGGAGGTGCAAGGACTTTCCACTTGAGGTTGAAAATCAGAGGCCTTGGATTTTGCTATGTTTACTATGGCTCCAAGAAATGCGAAGTCTGAATTGAAAGACATGTTAGAAAGCAGATGTGCATGGAGCAGAAACAGAGACGACAAACTGGCATTAGAGCCCAAACAGAAAACTGGCATTGATATATTGATGATAAACTGGCATCATAGCCCAAACAAAAGACAATATCTATATACATTTCAGGGTAATGCTACTCCCCATTGATTTTATCTCGGCCTATTAACTTCGTAGGCAAACTTCTACCTTCACAACTACCTCCAACATGTCCTTCTAAGTTAAAGCAACCAAATAATCTTTCCTTTTATCAGTAGATAAAATGAATATCAACAAGTAACAAAAAGTGTAGCCGTAGTCGGATCATCCGATGAAGTTTATCTCACGTTTACACGGGGCCTCCTGTGTCTTTCATCATCCAAGTAACTGTCCCCCGATTTGTTATAGTTACCATATCTACCTTGTCTCTGTTTATGAGACCCTTCTCTACTGGAACTTCTAAAATTCTGCGAACGACCACCTCTAGGATCACTTCTGTAGCCATTGTCATCATCTACAAATCTTTTATCTCGTCTCTGCTTAAAAGATCCTTCTCTTTCAGGGCTTCTAAAATTCTGTGAACGACCATCTCTGGTATATTTTCTATGGCCATAATCAGTATCTTCAAATCTTCTAGGAGAATCTCGGGAAGATCCGCGAAGATTACCCATGTCCCGGTTTCTTCTGCCATTAGATGTGTTTCTTTGGCTATTTAGGCTTGCTTTCCTACTTCCAAATTTATCTTTGTCAAAATGGCCGTCATTGTTGGATTCTAAATCAGAGAATGGTTCATCATCACTGTCGTAACTATTTTGCTTTCTTGAACTCCTACTTGACTTCCATTTATTCCCTTTCATCTCCCTGGATCCAAAATCATTATTGGTGTATTCAGTGCCAGAGCTAAGATCATCATCTGAACCAAAACTCATGCCACCTCTTCTTTTACTTCTCTGATTGACATGACTAGATTTCCAGTTCGGATGAATAGGAAGCTCATCATCAGTACCAAAATCTATTTCAGGATCAGAGCCAGAGAAACCTACTCCCCTACGTGTTGATTTAGATGGCTTGTTTTGTGCGTGGACATTGGACTTACGACGAAGAGTCCAATCATGACCTGTTCTGTCTTCATCTTCTGAATACGAGTCAACATCAAGCTCAGAAAAATCTACAGTAGAAGCCTTCTGTGCATTATTCCGAGTATCAAGTTCATAATTTTCCACATCATCATCTTCATCATCAAAATCGTTGAATCCAAATCCGGGTTTGACAGGATCAGTATCTCTAGCAGACCTGTAACCCTTGTGCAATCCATCTTCGGATGCCCTAGCAACCCCTGCATGTAGTTGCTTATCTGAAGGAAAATCTTCATGCATCTTCTTAGAATCTGCATACTCAAAGGCAGCAACATCTGCCCCATCAGATTCATTGTCATCAAAATCAAAATTCCATGCATTGGAAATCTCTGGCCTGCCTGAAATATTCTCCAATCTCCTTGGACTGTGTTGCCTATCTTGCACTTGACTCTCCATAAATTCATCTGGCGGGCGCTTGTGTTCACAATGAAAGCACACCATGTTTCTCCTATAGTTCAAGAAATTGCACCTGCAAAAGCATGTGATCAACATTAATAAGGAATAACGCATCCCATCAAAAGCCATTGTACTGTACACAACAGGCTTGATCTGTAAGCAATACTCATTTTCAGTTTTCCTTCTTAAAGTAAAATGAGAAAATTGGTGAACAGTTCAGATACAAGCTTGAACATGTAGAGATTAGACTAATGAACAAAATTTATTCCATCAAGGATAAGCAAATAATTGATCAGAGAGTGTAAGATGACAAAACTAAAGAGGAGCAGGAAAAGCAGACATGATACATACTGTGGGCATTCCCATTCTCCTGGAAGAAGCTGTCTCTTAGGACGCTTGGCATCACATTGCAGGCACACTGTGTTCTTTGCAAAATTCATAAAGTCACACCTGCAAATACAAAACAAACACAGTAAAGTTCATCACTCAAAATTCACTCTGATTCTTAGGAAAGCAACCAAACGGTAAATTGATCTGAATCTTTATTTTAGATTATGACGAGAAGCCCCTACGACTCATCACAACACATGGCAGAATATTCTACTTCACTTAAGCAGGCAACTGGCGTCCAAATTACAGATTTTCCCTCATAGTAAGTTTTATCAGTTAGCTTGAAAAGTCAGGATATATTACTAAGAAGTGCCAAATACTTTCACTGAAGAAAACATAAGATAAACTGCGACTTTATGTGGTGACATGAACCATGAAAGGTCATACATCATTATGTCAGACAAGCAAATAGACGAGTTTGCGCCTCATTTCCCAGTAGCACATAATTCCACCTCATTATGCACCAACTACATAATAACCACAAATTTGGATTTACTGCTACCAAAGAATGTATAGAACAACATAAACAGTTCCTCCAACATGTCATCCAGCTGAGAAAATGAAAAGAAAAAGGATGATCCAGAGCAAGAAATTCGCAAAAAAGGGTCTCCATATATGCATCATTGTGTTCTTGATTGATTTCAAAACCCAGAAAAATAGCACATGAAAGCACTGAAGGAAAGAAGGAAACATACTTTACGCAAAGCCAATCGCCCTTTTTCATTTCAATATCATCACGTCCTACGCGCTTCTTTGGAGGGGGAGGTGGCTGCTTCACCTTAGGTGGAGGCTTTTTAATAACAGGAGGTGGAAGATTTGGATCTATTGGTACCGCACTCAACTTTACCACATCATGAATTAATTTGCGTACAACAGTCTTCAGAGTTTTCATCTTCATAAGAGACTTATTTGCAACTGATCCATTTACTGCATCAAAGCCATATGTCAATAATATACGCATGGCATCCATGGTCCTGGCTTCATCCTCTTTATTTGTAAGCAGATATGCTCTTTCACAAGAACTTCTCAAACTGCAGGAACTACAAACCTGAAAAAAAAAAAAAAGAAAAAACAATCTATTGGTAAACAGAAATTTATTAGCATATTGAAAACTCTAGTACTTACACCACCAAGTTTACTTCAAAATGAGCTATGGTTTCTTTTCTATTGTCTTCACATTTTTTCCAATCTCATAGTTAAAATAACTATCCAAACTTAAATAAAAAAGAAAAGAGTGGAAGCACATTATAGTAATATTGACTTGAATTGGGGGGGAAAGCACAAGAACTTGGAGACATGTTTCTTGCTCTCAATGAGGTAATTGAAGGATCATATTCCAATCTTCTTAGCTTAGGCAGTTACTTAAACCCTCTACAGCAGATAGAGACTCGATTTAAGCACAAAGATGCTTAAGCAAATTTAGTGGGGCATTGTCCTCTATTTCTGATACATGCACATCAAAATGCAGCTGATCAGGCAGTCAGGTGGTAGCAAATGCAAAAAAAGGTAAGCATGGTAAACCAAACAGCCACAAAAGAAACAACAACCAAAAACACAGGTTTTCAAAGTTGATAAATTTATGAACGGTGTCAAGATGACATAAGAGGTCTAAAATTCTAGGATTTTCACTGCATTGAGATCATCTACCTCAAGCCTTTGCCTGTTCTCAGAGAATAACCTCTGTAACTTGACTACAGACTCTTCTTTATGATTGTTTGCTTATATATCAAAAAATTAAATACTATAACTGTTTTAGTAGTTTTCTAGACTCCAGAGCATTTATGCACACGTGATTGCACTATAGAAGGTGATAATATCAACTTTTGAGGAAATAGTAATACTAACCATTTAACTATCTCAAGCCTTTGCTGTATAAAGAGGATAATTTACAGTATTCATATAGTTGTGAGATCCTTCTCTATATTTGCTTGTAAACAAATGAAAACTAGTCTGCTAGAAACCCACATTCTGAAGCATAAGGGCATTACATGATGTTGTAATAGAACGATATGCCAAAAAAGGGTGCTTATTTCAGCTTCCTTTGTCTGTATATCAAGACTAATAAAAGGAAGATAAAATTTTTGCCTCGACAAGAACCAGTTGTGAGAAAATTCAAGTTTAATTAAACAATGCGAAACAAAAATTTTCTTGCCAGACTAAACTCGCTATCTGACATGCACACATCAATAAGTCTTCGAGTTCATTATCTAAAAAGTTAACTCCCAACTTACATCTCCCTCATCCAGGTGGACGTGTTTCCTCAACAATTTTGCAGAAAAAACCACCTTCTTGTCCGCACTAGGGCATCCATAACCAACCAAAATTTGAAGATCCTGTCTTGACAATGACCTGAGATATTTGCAATTTAAGAATGAACACAAGCAATTACTGAAATAAATCTTACTTTTCTAAACAGTTAAAAAAAAAGGAGACATATCATTACACCTTTTGCTTTCATCAGTAGAAAAATTACAAGTGGTTTGTCTTGAAACACTATACTCCATATATTTGCATAATTTTAAGAGCTACCTAAGAAAAGAGGACGCTACTTTCAGTGCCAAGAAAAAAAATGTTGCAAGTAGGCAATAAAAAAATAGAACCAAAAAACAGAAAATAAATTATCTTGTCTGTCTTCACCTTTGAAAGAAATTGCTAGAATATAAAACTTTGATAGCAGCTAGTAATTCTTCACATCAAAAATCAAAATAATCAAAAGCTATCGAAAGAAGAGTGCGCAAAGCATTGTCACCCCATCACATAATTATACTAAAATTTAGTTTCAAAATGTTCTCTTTACATTTTTTCCCCCTTGTTACAAAATCCATATCTGAAAACAAAACTTGATCCCTGTTTCAACATTCATAGCATAAACCTATGTGACACAGTAAAAATACCATGGCCCTCCTACTTAGCTGAACTCAGAATCGTAGCAAAATGTATCCCAAATCGTCTATCAGAAATCAAAAGCAATCTTCCACTTTCTTATCAAATCTAGAATATAAACAAGAATCCTCCTTTATCACATTCTGTAAAAACACAAAATTGACAGAAACTAAAGTATCTAAAAACAGTTTCCCATCTTGAACAAACACATTTCCATAGTAAGATCAATCATCCCACTTGTATAATTTTACATTCACACATTTTATCAAACGCTATAACAGTGCCCCACATGATCATACAAAATTCCACAATATCAAAGAAAATTAACAAGAGCAGACCTCAAAATATCAAACCGGTCGCGTCCAAAATTCAGAACAGCAGTCTGAACAGTCTTGAAATCCCTAGTAAAATCAAATCCTTCCTCTTCAACCATTTCAGATAAATTGAACCCCACAGTTTCCATCATACCATCTTCATCTCTCCTCTTATGATCAAAATAATTCTGCTGCACTAATCTCTCCATCAACTCAATCCACTCAGGCCACGGATGGACCAGCTCAACTTCCTTTATTTTACCATCCAACAATCCCCCAGCATTCTTATGACTAACCTCATTTTCCTCCATCAATTCCAATTTCTTTTCTGACAACTCGGCCTCGGCCAGACTTAAGTCTGTCGTGGGTTGCTGTTGTTGTTGTTGTTTCTTGGATTCGCGCCAGGCACGAATTCGCTGCAGGGTTTGGTCTTTCTGGGAGCGTTCCTTCTCAATAGCGTCGATTTGTTCGAATACAAAGCTCATACGAGCGGATAGAGAAGAGGGTTTTGGAGTGGGGTCTGAGGAGGTGGTGGTCTGGGACTGGGCAGAGGATAAAGAAGAGAACGGTAGCTTATAGAATATTCTGTTAGGGTGGTGGTGGTGGAGGTAGAAACATGCCGGAAAATGCACGTTTTTCAGGCGTCTGCGGAGGAGGAGCATTTTGGCTGGTGGTGGAGGAAGTTAAACCCTGAGACCCAGAGAAAGAATAGAGGGAAAGAGGAGCCTGTTAAACCCTGATCAAATGTGTCACAAATTGTGTTTTCCCCTTTTGTGTCTTTTTAGTTTTACCATGTCAAACTTGATTTTTACTATAATTTTGATCAATTGCTAGGGCATTATCCTTGAATGATATATTTGTAGATTCATAATTTTTTTAACTTTAGAATGGAAAAAGGTTATGTTCAGAAATTAATTAGTATGTGGATTTAATGCATTCAGGTAGAGATAGTAGAAGACTTAAACTGGTGACCTACGGGATGCTACTGTGTGTGGTTGCCAGCCAAACTCGTGCCAAACTCGTCGTTGGCGGTTTTTCTTTTTATCAAGTAATGCTTTAGTATTTAAGTGGATTTAACTTGACTCTCATTTGATTAGGGTTATCAATTTGACTCCATATTTTAGGTTTTGACAAGAACACGATTCAAAAAATAGAAGATTTTTTTTTATTTTTGAACTTTTGTACTCAAATCTAAATTAGAATATTCAAATTCAACTCACACTTCAATAAGAGTTTCAGGCACAAATGGGGATCAACGCAAACTCATAAATAAATAATAATTATATCTAATATATTCTAATAATTATGAATTATTACAAATTTTATATGTAAACTTTCAAAATTTTATGCTATAACATGTACAATGAAATTTTATACCAGTATACTTGGGCTAGGCATTAATTGAGTTTGAACTAAGCAAAATTGAGACTCGACTCACGATAAAAATAGGTCTAATAATGAGGTTTAAATTCTACACTCCACTATGAAATTGCAATGGATCTTCTATCCTACACATTCTATTGTATTGCTATTTCTCCTCCATAAACATCATATTTTAGTCCTTTTTTATTTTCTTAAAATTCAATAACTATTAATTGAGTAATACACAAAATTTAACAAACTCAAAAAATCAAAATGTGTAAAAAATGAGAATTCTTTTATGAATTTTTTGTTCTATTTTTTGATTTTCTATTATATATATATATATATATATATACTTTTTTGAGACTGTTGTATTTATTTTTGACTCAGTTAATAAATATTGGATTTTAAGGAAACAAACAAAAAAAACTAAAATATGATATTTATAAAGGAAAAATAGTAATATAATAAAAAGTGGGATAGAAAGTGGTACAAAGATTGGGACAGAAGATCCGTTGCACTATTAAACATAAGGTTAATCAATCTTGTTTGGGACCGACTCAGATCCGGTTCTATTGACAGTCCTACATTTGATTTGAGTATAAATTATTCTAATAATAGTTAATGAGTGTATTAATTTACTACTATTTTGTAAGGGAAAAATTAGTATGACATTAGCGACAATGAGAGTTGAACATTAACATGTGTTTTGTTGGAAAAAAAAAACGAATTTATCATTCACAAACAGGAAAATTGAGTGCTAGAAATAGAATAGTAACATTGAGAGTTAAACCTTGACAAGTGATTTCAGAACAAGAAGATTTTGTCATCTAAGAAGATTTTATCATCAGAACAAGCTACTCTAGTGCAAAACTTGAAGAGGCATTAGCACTCAGAGCTGCAATGATAATAGCTAACCAACAAGGATGGAAGAAAGTAGAATTTGAATCAGATTGCAAGCAAGTGGTAGACAAGGTGAATGGCGAGGAAGATGATTTGATCATTGCTATTGTGATAAAGGATATTAGAAGGTTAAAATATGAATTTGATGAATGTTGCATCTCCTTTACTAGGACTAGGAGGGAGAACAACTATGTTAGCCATAAATCAGGAAAAATTGCTATAAACTTGACAAATGTAACTGAATGGAAGCAGAACTTCTCAGTCTGGCTGCTTGAGACTGCTCAACCAGATTTGGTGAGGCAGTTGCCTGTGTCTTTGTAATACGTTTTGTTGAAGAAATGAAAGTTGCCATCTTGGAAAAAAAAAAAAAAAAATTCTTTTGCTCGCGTTTCGCAAGCATGGTAGCGCATAGAAGTATCACTTTGTTAAGACAGTACATCAAAATCCAAAACCATTTATCAGCCCAAGTCGAGTAGTCAGTTGACTGATTTGATGCCAGTAAGAAGTTCACTACCATCTGCATACTGATTGGCCGCATGGCTCAAATCTGGATATTTGGGGTCAACTGGAAACCGTTATGCAACCTAAATGTATTAGTATTATTGTCACTGTTATGCTTAAAAGTTCTAGGCATCAGCAAGACAACATCCTTGCCCGTACTTGGAAGAATTTTGGTCCATAAGGTGGATTTTATCCTAGTTCTAATGCACAAGATCCAAAAATGCTAAAGAAATATCAACATCATTGCGTCAGATGGTAGATGAAAGAGATCATATATGTTGGCAGTTGCAGACGTCCAATTGTTTGAATAATTTACAACAGTACAAGGCTATGAGCTAGACCAAGAAACAATGGTCACAGCCTTACGGGACGGTAACTTTTACAACAGACTAATCAAGCGAAGGATGCGAGGCAATAGGCATCTCTTCGCGCTACAGATGGGGAAAGCAAAAACAATAACTTATGGAGCATATGTACACAAATATACAAACATATTCACAGGTGATGTATCGAGGCAGCAGATGTATATTTTTTTTAAAACCATTCAGCCGTGCAAGTTGGGTATAAACCAAGTTCTGTAGCAGCAGCAGCGACAGACTTCAGTTCTTTCTGAACTTTCCTTCTCTCATAGAAAATAGAGCATGCGAGAGAGGTGCATTTCACCCCGCTTTCTAAAAGCCAGTCCCCACCGCCACAATGCCGGCAAATCTACAAGCAAAACCAAAGTACGTAGTCAGTCTGGTTAGAAACTTGTAGCTACAAGGGAAATATACACATATGCCTGTGATTGTCTTTGCGTGTGTGTGTACTTGATGTACAGCAAGTAACAATCACCAGATGCGTAGGCTAGAAGAAAACATGCAGGTCCAGGTTAAATGCAAAGAGAGAGAGAGCGATTGATGAAGCGAGGATCGAGAAGACACAACGCAAGCACAATCAGTAAAACTAAAAACAGATCTCAGTGTCACATAGAATAAAAGGAGATCCTTGGATTCCTTGAAACATTCGCTGATCCTCAAGCACCATTTGCCACTCTCATAACCATAAATCAGTAGCAGATGAAACTTAATTTTAATACTTACAGCAGCAAGATGTTGGATATCCTTTTCCAGTTTTGCAGTTCTTCCTATCAAAGCTGTTGCAACAGTTGCCTCACTCTTAGAACAGTTATGACAGAGATAGCTTGATGCTTGTACTAGTGCACCACAGAGGATACAGTGTCGTGATAGGTAGTAAAAGTCAATTCTAGTTCGATGTTGATTTGGAGCATAAAAATGACGTTTACCAACAGCTTCCCTTTCAGGACGCGGCATATCAGAGAACCATCGGTTCAAGTCAGCTCCAACGAGCCCAAAAACTCGCTGTAAAGCTGGAATGATCTGTTTCCTAATATAATAGACCTCATTTAATCTGTAATGAGAATCAAGCGCAAGAAGTTCCATTGGATCCACAACCAAATCTACCAGTCGTGCACCAGGTTCGCCATGAACCACCACATAAGGAACTCGCTCTGCATAGCGTGGTTCTGCCCTCGGGTCAGCCCTCATGGCTTTAGTGGCTACAATTGCTGATGGGGGAAGTGATGACGCCCGTGAACTGTAAGTGCCTAACCGGACCTCTTTTGCAAAAACAAAATCTTGAAGAGAGACTCTGCCAGATATGATCCGTGTCCATTGACGCAGTAGGTATGCATTAACCTATGATGAACAGATAATACAAAAGTAACAGATTACTAATAAATTCCAAAAATAAAAGGTGAAATCTTCAAGTCAAGGAAGTCTAAATTTCTCATAGTAAGAATTCACATAAACACCATTGCAAGTGTACCAGGAACATCTTATTAGGGCAAATCATGTATAATCCATTTCCTATTGATCAATTTGAAAACAAAAAATAACTACATTTTTTAATGGAATGGAATTGACAGGTCATGATATGCCGATTGCCAACCATAAAAGCTAGAGGGTCACACCATAGAAAATTAAAATGGGTAAGCCAATGTAATAACACTTCTACCTGTAATGCGCCAGAGGAAGCGTTTATTCTCAACAAGCACTACCCTAGTTTAGTTCAAAACTTAAATGGTCAAGCACATATATACATCAGTCAGCTGAGCTGAGACATTCTCATCTAGGAAACTTTTGATATGTTGTTAGGCAAAGAGAGAAGCGTGGGTTATTTACCCAAATATGATTTATATCATTATTGGAATTAAAGATATGATATTGGATCAGCTCGTGAAAAATCGACTTAGTAGATCTCGAAGAAATTGACTTCTTCTTCTTTATCTGTTTCTTTCTGCTTCTTGTGCTACTAATATTCTTTTTCTTCTCAAACTCCTCCTCCCTCTCCATAAATTATCTATGCACATAAGAGACAGAAAAATGAAGTCAAACAGCAGAAGCAAAAGCACACATGTGAACTCCGCTTCTGCCACATCTCAATCTTAATAATTTGCTGTCTTTCAAACTACCACCAGCATAATGCGCTCTTTCATTTGCTGTGTTGGCCAAATTCCGGCAGCCTGAAATTGAGATAGATAAAGATGCTAATGTAGAGAGCAGGCAGAATAATTTAGGTATTGTGGGCCCACTGCCCTCAAATCCAAAGTGAAGTGGTAACAGAAATATAAGCCCTTCACATCCTCATCATAATCGTCAGGAGTAAGACAATGCCAAGAAACAACAGTAGTAGCAGAAGAAGAAGAGGGAAAATTAAAATTGACAAGAAGAGACGAGGGCTGAGGAAATGGAAGATCGCAATACTAGTAGTACTACCAGTGTGGCACCTTGGTGCTTTTGCATAAAAATTAAATGGGGTTTTTGGTTGGAAGACCTGAAGAGGAGAGGCTGAGCAGAAGGAATTTGAGAAGGTAAGGAAAAACAGCACCATGAGAAGAAGGAAACAGAGAAAGCAGAAGAAAGCAGTCAATTTCTCTTCAATGTCTATAAGATTAACTTTAAAGCCAATTTCTCAGAAGGCAAATTGTCTAATTTAATCCCCAACAAAACCTGCAATATTTATTCAATTTCCAATAAAAGTATCAAAATTCTGGTAAATAACCAAAGATTTCCAGAAACATAGGTTACCTTATCAATATCTTGTTGTTCGAAATAAAGTCTCAGTGACTGCTCCATTGTCTTGGATACAGCGTCACATGTATCTCTCCTTACTGTCTCAATACCTTTTGCATCAAACTTTGGCTTACTTTGGTCAGGACTCTCATAGCTGTAGCCAACATACCTTTTCTTAGTAAGGAGGAAGCAAGGTTGATAGACCTTTTCCATCTTTAGCACAACAGGATTTGGATTCATTGCACTTATTGCTGACACAATCTCATTACCAATGTGGAAAGCTTCCCTACGAGAACGTCCCTTAAGGAGAACAAACATGCTGCACTAGTCAAAAAACCATTTGGTCAGCAATACTTTTAAACCGTGAAACATATTATGATAAGCACGTTGCTATCTGAAGACTTGCAACTTTAAGTGCCAAAAGATCTATTCAACGGACGTCCTCAGATATATAAAAAATAAAAAGATTGAAAGATAGAATAAAATAAATATCAAACTTCTACCTATCAGTGTCACCATATACAACTTTTGCTTTCCACTTGTTATGATTGCTCACAAAGGAAATAGCAGCCTCTAGTGTTCTACGACCACATTGCACAATACTGTCTGCTAGCTCTGCACAGGGCATGCGACCACTAAATCCAGCAGCTGTGTAGCCATACGTCACGTTTGCTATTAACTTTAGGGCAAGTTGCCTGGCATCATATATACGGTGTAGCACCTGCTGTGATGGAGCTAATTTCTTCATTGCTTTTTTTACCATAATTCTAGTTGATAATATTTCTTCCAGTAAGCGGGGCAGTACTCCTTTACGAAACTTTGAAGGTACATACATAACACCATTTGGAGTAAGCAGTATTTCATGCTTCAAATTCTGCAAAACCTTCATATCTGGTGAATAAGAACTGACACCAAGAATATTTGCCATTGAAGATGTGATTTTTCCAAGGCATGTAGAAAAGCAGAGGTTATATGCAATTATCATTGATGGATAAAGAGACTGAAAATCCAAAACAACAACTGGGTCTGCATAAAAGCCAGACTCTGGTTCCATCACAAGAGGAAGACACTCCATTGCAGGCTGATAAGCAACCTGTAGATTTCCAGGAGAAATAGCAACATAATTTTGTGTATGTGCCAGTCTAAGAAACATTGATTCAACTCGATACTGTGAACCTCTAGAGAGAACAGAAAAGAAGTCAATACCAAAGACTCGAGCAAGTTCTGACGTCCTGTTTATCATATCAAGTTGATTCATGATATCAAGGTTCAACTTAGTTTTCACTAACAAATACTCCATACAGCGATATCTTGCACGACCAGGACCACTTGAAAACCATTTTGCCAACACCATGCAAGGAATATATGGAACTTTCTTCCTCAATACAGTTTCAGCAACAGCCTCAATTGTGTACATCCTAAGCTTAACTTCTCCTCGCATTAATCGCCAAACATTAAGAACAATTCGACCACCAACATGGACACCGCTGGCATGAGTTCGGCCCCATTCATCTTCAACGATAGCACCATCTAAAGGCACAGGATCAGCAGTAGCCACCTTAAGAGACGTATCATCTGGCATATCTTCCTCAGTAGTATTGAGACCTCTAGAAGATGGTGTTCGAGATATGTTATTTAGCAAACCAATGCCAAGATAAGCAGCCCTTTCAGCAAGAAAACCAAGGGAACCCCCTTGAACATCCCAGCCAATTAATATGTCTGGATCAAAGATAGACATAATCTTTGTGAAATGGCTAAATACTTGCTTCTCTTCAGGGAAAAGCAAAACCTTGCAATCAGGTATTCCATCTAGATTTGTTTCAGTTGTAACTGTATTGGACCGCAAAAGCATGAAACAATCAACCATTGCATCATCATCATCTTGAAAAACAAGAGTTATAATATCAATAGCATCAAACCTAGGATCAGGCCTTAAATCTCCCCTACATCCTGCTTGAACCTCAATACTCACAATTGTTAGCTGCTGCCTCCCACCAACGCTAGCTGGATCCCGAAAACCCATCTGACTTAAAGGAGTCAACTTTGATTTCACATCAGGACCAGATAACTGAGAGTGTTCTTGTGAAAAAAGAGCTGATGGCTTAGACATCAAAATTTTGTATGCATCCTTCTGGATTGTTCTCACCTCATCATTATGAGCCTCTACTTGTCCATTGAAGTTTTCCTGGTTATGGTGATTCAACTGATGAAGGTTGGACTCAGACCTTGCCTCAGAATCCAGAGAAGACAGATTAGAAGCAGGGCATAAAGGACGCCGTGAATCCATGAGATCATCAGACAAATGCTTAGGTGATATAGACAGAACTGATGCATTTGCTGCCTTTTCTCTTGAAGTATTTCGGCCATCTAAAGAAAGCCATCTCTTGACATTTTCCTCTGATGGCGGTGACTGAACAGGAGTCAACATATATAGATAGGAGCCATCATTCTGATAGTGAACAGGGACACCGATGATTGAATCTTGATGATAACTATATCCTGCTTCCTGGCAGTTTAGGTTTCGAAGTTCTTTTTCTTCTCGGTTGTCATTTATGAAGAAAGGAAGAACGTCATCTGCAACTTCAGCCAGAAAAGATATTCCTTCCTCCTTTTCCACCAGCTCATGAGGGTCCTGAGAAATAGAAGGTGACAATGCAGAATCTCCATCAGGTTCATCAGTCCACTCTATCACTGGGGGTTTCTGACACAAAGTTAAACCAATTAGTTCCACAGGGTGTGCTATCATGCTACTAGCAGACAATCTTGAACTGTAACATCCCCTGGATTTTACATGTCTGTTAATCTGGGGCTCAGTCTGCAATAGATTCACTGTAGTTGACACCCCTGTGTCCTTTTTGCTGTCATTTGCCATTTCAGGGATCTCATGCATGGAAACCTTGCTCTTCAAACCAGAGTCTAACATCGAATAATTTTTCTCAAAGATTTGACATCCGACATGGTTGGAGGATTGGCAGCATGAACTGATAGCCTCCTTAAGTGGGCTATCTTTTTTAGGTTCCCCAGGCAACCTAGAGGAACAACTCATCCCCCTTGTGCAGAGACCTGCAAATTCTGCTGAGTCACTATCAGCATCAAGCCATATAGAAGAACATACTTGTCCAACTACTGATATACAATCTGACAAGATGCATCACATCAAGAGGAAAGAGGTTACCTACCATGCACAAAAAGATCAGATCCATCAGTGTTCACCTTAGCGAACTCTGCCAATGCAGGACACTCACATAATTCTCCTAATTTATCTGTAACTGCAGATCTGGGTGAGTAGGAAATCTGAGATCTATTGCATTCTTCGTCATTTGTCAGTTTCTTGGAAACGAAAATCTCTTCTTTCTGTTCCTTGTCACTAATAACCTTTATAACCTGAGGAGCTCTACATTCAGATAGCTCACTGCGATGGCTTCGTTTTTTTCTCATTAAATCCCTCATGGAGCATCCAATTAATTCACTAGAGGACTCTGTACAGTTATTAAGTCCATGCGCATCACCCTGTATACAATTTGGGCATTTGTCTGCCACAATTTTTTCATGAAAAGAAGTTCCAACACTGACTTTTAAATCACTATCATATCTACCAGTCATATCAGAATTGTCGGGGAGAGAAATACCATTATGAATGTTTCGATTTGAAGAAACAGGTAAAAAGCCCCACTGAGGTCTTTTTCTTTTGCGTTCAGTAAGCCTTAAACCAGCAAGTTGCGAAGTCTCAGTTACATAATTTGGTTCTGAAGATGACTTATCACCAAATGGAACTGAGTTGGGATCATCAGGAGAGCCATCAACTTGAGGAATTACTTCATTACGTAAAGTCTGGAATAAAACATTATGATTAGAATTAGAAGCCTTATCATCTGAGTCTTCAGTTGCAACTGCATCTTCAACAGAATCAAGAATGTCCTGACACTCTTGCTGTGACTGATTCTCGAAATCTGTGCTTGCTTTCTCCAATGCCTTATCAACTGTTGATGTTGGTAAAAAGGAACTCAGGATGGTCTGGTGAGCAAGTTCATCATCAGAATTTATTTCTTCTGCAGCTTGAGAAGATGCAAGCCACTTCAAAAGCCCCAAAGCATCCTGATCTGAAGCCTAACAAAATAATAATTACCATAAATTTCAAAATAGCAACAAAGAAGGCAAAGTAAGCAATTTGCAGACCAAAGCTGTTACCAACAAAATGAAATCATAAACATACAGAATTGGATAAACCGAGACCTAAGTACATATACCCATAGCACATACATGGAAAAGTTCGGTCTAATTATGCAGCAAACTGAGTAAATCGACTTCATCTAACTTTTGTAATCCTCCACAAATATGAAATCACCTTGTATCAGACCTTGGTACAACATTAGATGTGAAATAGAAACTTGTAAACAGAGGCCTAGAACAGCTTTTGCATAAAAAACAAGAGAACTGTTCATGGTAAAAAAATTATGACAATATGACATCAAATAAATTCTATATTAAGGATGCTAAAAGCAATTTTGAAAAGGAAAATTGACAAATGAGGACGAGAAAAATGAACCATAGTTGAAACCTTAAACAACTTCATTCAGCATGGGAGAAATTTGCCATCATGATGCAGTCATTACCTCAAGCCTCAGGGATTTACATCCCGCTAATTCTAGAGATAAAGCAAAAAGTTAACTATACTTCACAACTCTTAAGAATTATAAATCTGCAAGCCACTCTTTGTCAAATTCCAGTGGTAGACTCAATGCTATTACCTCTTGAAAGCAGGCTGTGAACCTTACTTCCAACTATGACTGAACAACTCGTGTAATGCACTAACTCACACACTCAGATTTAGAAAACAAAAGTGGTTTTGGCTGCTAATAAATTTCTCCCGATGGTACAAGGTAATATGAGTAGAAAACAAGATTACCTTCAGTTTTGATGGCCCAACAAGGTTAGAATCTTGTAATTGATCAGCAGACAACTGCTTCATATGCCCATTGTGCCCTTTACCATAGTTTTCACCATCATCAGTTTGAGAGGGCAAATTTCCATCTTCCAAGCATTTTAATGCTTCATCTGGATCAACTAAAAAGTTGACTTTGTCTACCAAAGTTCCTTTGTCAGTCAAAGATTTAATTAAGTCCTGGCTGAAAGATGAATATTCTCCTCTACTCAGATCAGCAAGTCCTTTTTCCAGCTCAAGCCCGTCTGAAAGTATCCTCAAGACATCTTCTGGAAGTGGTTTCCCTGGATCAGGTGGAACTGCAGGCCCCTGCTCTCCATTCCTTTCGAACTCCTAGAATAAGAAAATAACTCATAAATGTGCCAAGAGGATAAAGAGTATGCATTCAACATCACATATGGCATGGAAACAAACCTCCCAAATAGGTATTAAGGACTGAACCATTTTCACATCTGTACGTGTCTGTGAGAGGGATGTATACGATATAAACAGCTGATTGAGAATATCTGAAAACGTTGAACAAAACATTTACTTGAATTAACTGATCAGACAAAGTAATGCAGACTTTTTGTACTACAGAATCCACCGACCTTCCACAACAGCATCTCCCTCCAGTTCAGACATACTTTGCCGTTTAACTGACAATAGATTTTGATCAACCAAGGAATCAGACTGGCTGTAAGATTGCCAAGTCCAATCATCTGGAATTGTAGAAGACGTCCAAATTGGTGAAGCTAAAGAAGGGTCTGCACCTGAATCTACCTAATGAGATGTATTAATAGCAGAAGAAAGTATCTAAGCATTGTACATATTCACTTTTATAAAGCTTGAGAATGAAATGAGAAACCTTTTTATTTGCAGCAATGCCAGTAGCCTTGTCTGCCAGATCTCTCTGTAGGAAAGTGTGAGCAGCTTTCTTGGGAGAGAAAACTTCAGGTACAGGATGCCGGAACTTAATTTTTGAGACATGCAGATGACCCATCCCATACAAATTGTAATCAATCTAAGAATTTTTGCACAAAATAATAGACATCAAGGTTCATTGGACGACAAAAGAAAAATAGTAGGTACAGTAAGTTTAGGAATCACTAAGTTGAACCACTTCCTTGTATAGTAGTATTCAAAAGCATGTTTACATATTTAAAGCTAAATCAACATGAGTTAAGCTGCAGACTGATTTTCCAGAAATGTATGAAATTAGCGCTCAAAAGAGGGGAACACAGACAGTGAGAAATAACAGGAATATACACCAAAATTAGATGAATATGACATGAAGACACCATCAAACTACTCTAGAAAGAAGAGTGTTGGAAACCTCAATAAAGTGTTGCACTTTCACAAGGATATGTGTGAGGCAAACAAATTATAACAGGTAAATAACAACAGAAAAATGCCTTACTGAATGACAATGGAGACATGCAAGCCATGAAACAGACCAAAAGACAAATTAAACAGGCAGTTACAAAAAGATTTACCAGGACTACAGAAAGGGCGATGGAGGTCAAGATAAAAATTAGTGCAAATACAGATTGACATTCCATTAATTCTAGGAAATTACACACTGACAAAATCACTAAATCAGGACAGCCTAAAACACTTGATTGGCAGAAGAAAGTACTTGCCAAAAACTGGAGAAGAAATGGAATGTGTGATTCATGAGGCTGCACAATCCTATCCAAAACAGCACCTCCCTGCATCAAATTTAATCCAATCATATAGGCAATAATGACGTACAAGAAAATATATATGTACATACATATTCAAAAAAACAAACACTCTCAAATATAAGCACATTTCACACACATACCATTCACATACATATATACACAAAGGTGCACAGATTAGCATCTTGATATATAAATATATTCTTCTCTTAAATAGCAAAAACTAGGACAACTTATCAACATGTCAGCACGTCATTGTACAAGAAACATGTGCTTTTCATATGGGACAAAGAGCAATAAAATTCCATAATTAGTTGTGTATTACAAACAACCAATCTGTCCCCTATAACTCACAAGGAAAGATTCAAAATTTATGATGCACTAACCAAAAAAAAAAAAATTCAGTCGACCTATACCTGAATGATTGCTTAAATTTATACCTTGCAATGCAGGAAATACCTGAAATAGTGATTTCTCAATCTAATGATGATAAGAAACAAGAACCTAAAAACCATATGAAATTCTAAAGCGGTCCACTTCCACATTAATTGTATCAAATATAAGCCTAAGCATGCACCTTTATGCTGCTTCAACAGAAGATCCACCACCATCCAATTTACATAATCATAAATGTAGGAAAAAATTCTCCAAAAACTGCATGATAGCCTAATGCATATTTTGAAGAGATAAGCAGACTGTCGAATAAACCAATTTCTAAAAGGATTCAAGACAATGACTTACATAGTTCAATTAAAATAAAAATGATGTCAAGCGATTATCTAAACTCATAGTTCCATGGCCAACAATGCATACCAGAAGAAGAGTGGCAGCCCGAGATACATCCTGTGGATAGTACCTAAAACTTCTGTCAAGGTGATCCTGAGTTAACTCCAAATCATAGACTTTCCAAAGGAGCAAAAGATGATAAAAGCAATTATAAGAATAACAGTATGAACATATCATTACAGGGTAAGCTATGAAATAAAAGAACATTTCAAAACCACTAACAATAATCAGAGAGATACAGATCAGCAAAAATAAGTCAACCACCATAGAACAAACAGTGCACTTTTAAATAATATTTTTGAGATAAGGATACAGATAAATCTTCACAAATAACTCCTCTGAAGAATGAAAGCCGTATAACTTCTTTGCTCGAACTAGACTACAACCATGGACATGCTGCCGTTTCAAGCCAGCATTGCCTTTGAGCTGCAGGAATTTGACACAATACACATTCATGATGTCAGCAAGTATTACCTATCATCAAGTCAGGATATAATCCACTTAAAAAATGACAAACCTTCAAGGCCTTCTCAATTGCAAGAGAGATGGCATTTGTAGAAGCACTGTCTAGACCGGAAAAAAAAAAAAGCAAATGAAGAACAAATAGAATAGTTTTAAGTTAAAACTTCAAATGCAGTACAGCTAAACTGAGAGATTATCAGCTAAACAACCTGCTAAAATAAACATTAAAGTTTAAATTACAAATGTCAAAAGCCTAAAGCTACATTGACTGACAATCAACCCCACAACCTGGCTCATTCTCAGTTGATCACCACCAATGAAACATAATGAGGACAATATCCTAAGGAATCAAGAATAACTATACTAATGAATTCTACCCAGAATGATATTTGGTATTAAACCAAGGAAATCACTAAAGTTTATAGTTGCAGGGAATAAAGAAAAGATAGTACAAGAGACTTATGGATGCAAGTAAAGAATCAACTGTACATATTGATGCTAATTGTTGTAACTTCGAATATAGCATTCAGAGATTGTACAGATCATAACATCAATGACAGTGAATGTACAGCAAGACCCAAAAAAAAAAAGTTGAAAGAGCTCAAAGGAGCAAAAATTGAACAGCACGCAAGCCCTAAATTATGAGTTTTTAAAGCAATTAGTTGAACAATTCCTGTTAGTTGTCACATAATTTCCAGTAAAATAGATAGTCAAACAATAAAAGTCAATTGATATTATCCATGTGAAGATACCAGCTGCTAAAGTGAATACTACCTTCTTCGTCTAGTTGAAGTGATACATCTGAATATGGGACGTAAAGGTAAGGCAAAGCCTGCATGACAGAAAGTGGACACAAAAAAGTAACATAGTTGTTGTGAATTAGAGGAAAACAGAAACAGAACTGAAGCATTATAACCTACAATCATAATTAACAAAGTGGTACTGACATCAAAAACTGTGCGACAGTTGAAATTACCAGAACATGGCAACATAACATGGTGCCCAATAAGCACTTACAAGGAATGGTTCCATGAATTAAAACCCTCCCAAATTCTTCTATATTCGAAACATCCTAGTACGAGATACATGCAACACAACTGCATTTTGCTTGACATGGATAGGTGGAAAACCTGACAAAAATAACTACCAATCTGACTGTTGAGTTCATCAATCTAAGATCTCTTGTTTCTAAACCAAATTTTCTCAACATAAAGAATTCATGCAAAACAAACCTAATTCCGATGACTAGAACTCTGGCACTATATCCAGAAAGTCTTCCAAATTACAAAATAGCCGTCAACCATAGCCAATATACTCATTCATGCTAAACAAAGGGCAATGCTCCACTCTAGAGCTAACATAGTAAAATAAACACTTCTACAAACTGAAAACAGACACTACTCAAACTAACATGATTCTTCTACATTCAGCTAAACAAATTTAAACTACTTAAAATGAAGAAAATTGCCTTATTCTTTTTAAGCAAAGAACTTTTAGAATCAAAAAGCATTTGTAACCTCAACAGTAGAAATCATCTTACTCTATGCACGTGCAAGCAAGTCTTCTGACCAGCCGGAGTTGACCCATATATTCTTATAACTGGAACCTCATTTACTTTTCCACCTGTATAACATCTCAACTTAATTGCACGTTATACGAATCACGCAATATGCATAATGCACCAAATCAATTCAGGAAGCCCAATTTCAAGCTTTGAAATTATGCAAAAATCAATTCCACGAAGCCCAATTTCATACTTTCAAAATTGTGCAAAAATCTCTTAAAAAGAAGAAACATTTCAAACAAACGAAACAATTATCTTTACTTTATAACATTTGTTGTACATTTCTATATGATTCAGACGTTATACTCCTTGATTTTCAAAGGCTTAACATTTTGGGTGCAAAGCGTATCTATCCCAGATTTTAAACAAACCACTGTGGGGGGAATTAAAAAAATTAAATTTTTTTTAGAAAAAGAATTTGATGATAAACTCCAGCGTAGCTTGGTAACTTCAAGATTATACATTTCAAGTTATACCAGTTTTATTCAATCAAACATTTAAAACCCAAACAGTTCAAAGATGGAGGAAACAAAATTATAAAAAATTTTGCAGATACTGCCTACTATTCCGAAACTTTCAAAACCTCATTAGCTACCCCAGAAAAAAAGAAACTATCAAAACCTCAGGATTGGAAATACTCCATGAATAAGCTATTCACTTCCCCCGAGAAATTTACGAATTGACCTCCCAAATGAATTACACAATTCCAAGCCCTAGAATTAAACAAGAAAACACACACACTAGAAAGCTACTAGAATATTACCTTGAAAACTGCTATAGGAAATGTCGATTCCGGCAATTGGCGGGGCCATGTAGTAGTCAATCGACACAATTCGGACACTGAAAATCTTCGAATCCGACTCAGGAGAATCCCCCATTTGCATTTTCTTTTTTCCTTGGATTAAATTGTTTCCGCTCTTCAGTCTTTTATGCCGTTGCGTGGTTTTTAATTTATATAGTGGAATTTTCAGTGAAGACGTTTGAGAAACTTCCCTCGAAAGCTTGGCTAATTGATCCGAATATTGATGAAAAAAAAACCCTTCAGACACTTGCGGTTCTGACAGGAGTCCGGTATAAATATATGGGTGCCGGGCTGACACAGCCCGGCACCTGACACCAAAAAAAATTTTTTTTTTTTTTAAAGACACATGGGTGCCGGGCTGACACAGCCCGGCACCTGGCAAAGTCAGAAAAAGTTGGCTGCCGGGCACTCTCTGCCCGGCAGCCAGTCAAATAGTAAAAAAAAAATTTCGAAGGGCCTCAATGCAATTCAGACAAAGTGGCTCAACTGAATTGCATAATTAATATTAAAAAAATATTCGGCAGGCTTCAATGCAATTCAGACAATGTAGCTCCCGTGAATTTTTCACACTTTTTTGCTTCAGATTTGCCCCTTTTGCAGGCTTGTTTTAAAAAAAAAATGGGCCACATACTGTTTATAAGATGAATGCCGAGTAGATTAGCCATATTATTAGTTCCTACACGATAAACAATGCCGAGTATGCTGTCAAAGCTGTTGATGCTGGGGAATTATACCACCATTATTGGAGCTTCTTGGAGGAAAGATGACCCAGGTTAGAGCAAAGGGTAGCTGTTAGAGCACTAGAACATTTGGCAAGCTATGAAACGACCTTCAAAGCTATAGCGCTTTATGAAGAAGAAGTGGTTAGATTAGCCATGCGTTTGGCTTCTACCTGTGTGAAAAGCTGGCTGCCGGCTTGTTTTAAAAAAAAAATGCGGCAGAAGAATGCATTTCTGACAATATTCTTCAATCCACGGAATTAAAGTAGAGGTAAAAATTAAACATTGATTACATTTCTATGGTGAAAATTTCACTTTCTTGCGCGCAATAAGCAGAAGCAAAGCAGATGCGGAGATGCATAAAGAAGTATATTGGACACTCAAAAAATTAAATTATGCATGGATGAAAAATATTATGTATATTAAAATTATAATAAAAGGCCGTTTAAAAATTTATTCATTATTTAATGTTCAATACTTATATTTGGTAAATTAAAATAATTAATTAAATATTCTATTATATTATAAGTAACTATATATCGTTAAGTCGATTGAATAATATGTAAGCATTTATTTTTTTTGGCATTTGAAGTAGTTGTCTATTAAGTTTTAATTGAAATAAAGATTTTATAATTATTTGAAATTATGCAATAAAAAATCACTGTAAGATAAACATAAATGTAAGATGAAAAAATAAATGTAAGATAAACAAATTGTATGATTCAAATATTTGATTTAATATGCAAGAAAGACAAGAAGAAATGGCAAGAAGTTTTTTAAAAATTAATGTGAGTTCTTTATATTGGTAATCACCTTTATTTGTTATTTTAATCATAATACCTGATTATAACCGATTATAATACCTAATACTATTTACAACTAAAGTTACTATATACGCAAACTAAAATTTTCTATTTCACTACATTTTCTTTTATATATGATGCACGTTTCATCATTTGTTAAAACAAATTAAATGACAAAACAAATGACAAACAAATGATAAATTTTAACAAATAAATATTTTCTGAAACCTAAACCCCAAACCCCAAACCCTAAAAAAGAATGCATTTCTGAAACCTAAACCCCAAAACCCTAAACCCTAAATATAGCCTGCCGAATGTTTTTTTAAACACTTTGACTGGCTGCCGGGCAGAGAGTGCCCGGCAGCCAGCTTTTGCAGTTGAGCCACTTTGTCTGAATTGCATTGAGGCCCTTCGAAATTTTTTTTTTACTATTTGACTGGCTGCCGGGCAGAGAGTGCCTGGCAGCCAACTTTTTCTGACACAGCCCGGCACCCATGTGTCTTTAAAAAAAAAAAATTTTTTTTGGTGTCAGGTGCCGGGCTGTGTCAGCCCGGCACCCATATACTTATACCGGACTACTGTCAGACCCGCAAGTGTCTGAAGGGTTTTTTTTTCATCAATATTCGGATCAATTAGCCCGAAAGCTTGGGGTCTTTTTCAGAAAATTTGACTTTTTCATTTTTTTTTTGGGAAAATAGCCAATTTAGTCCCCAAACTTTTTTTACTGTCAATTTGATCCCTACTTAATTTTTTTGACCAACTTAATCCATATACTTTCTTATCGGTTCCAATTGAAGAACGCCGCGACGACGCCACCTTGTAATTTCGATCAAGTTTCTAATTGAACACTTAAGCAGAGGTATTTCAAGTACTTCACTGATGAAGATAAACCATTGTTGGCATTAAGGGTATTTTGGATATTTCAGTTATTTCACCTTGTAATTTCAATCAAACTTCCATTATTGGCATAAACCCTCCTCTCACCACCAGAATAACTGAGTTTGTTTGGGCAAGCCAAATTTGGTTTGCAAAATTTGTTTTCACAAATCCCAATCACCTTTTTATCTTCCCAATCACCTTTTTATCTCACATACATCACATCACAAAAAGTGCTACAGTAAATATCTCAAATAAATCATCCAAATAAACTCTTATCCAAACAAACTCACTACTCCTCCTCTTCCCAGCAAGTGAGCTGCCATCCCTCGAGTACCTCCCGCAACAATAGGCTACCAGGAAGGAAGCTATCAAGCACTTTTAACTTAGTTTAGCGACTAATTTGGTAGGTGTGGCATATTGCAGAAGCATTTGGTCGCTGTCTAATTAACTTCTAATATACCTGGTTTAGAAAAGCAAGGAGCAAATGCTTGAAGTTAGTTGCAGTGACAGGCGTTCTGGCCTCGTTGGTATGACCTGTGCTTATGCACTTATATTAGCCAGTTGTTTTGTGGACTTCCGTTTTTTTTTTTCTTTTTCTTTCGGGGTCTTGCATCTTTGTTTAAACTTTCTTGTTGATTTAAATCAATTCATTGTTTGTTTAAATTGGCAAGTCAGCCCGGCAGCCTGCATTTTATTTTAAAAAAAATTTGCAAAGGCTGCAATAAAAAAGGGAATTAGCTCCAATATTCCTTGTGATGAAAAGACGTGCCTTCTCTGCTAAACCAATGAGATTTTAAATTTGACTCAACCGGAGAAACAACTTACTACAAAATAGGAAATGAAAAGATTGCTTAAAAACAAAAAAAAATGGGGGGGGGGACGACAAAGAAAAGAAAAGGAAAGCAAAAATTTTTTTTTTTTTGAGAGAACCTCGATTGTTTCAAACTGGGATGCTATTTGGTCGTGATAAAATGTGAGCACCTGCTTGTTGTTTCAAAACTGGAAAGTGATCTTTGCAAGAAACGAGCATTCATCTTCTGATTATTTTCAACATTTTCCGTTTTTACATGTCCTCTCACTTTAGGCTAAAAGACCGGCAAGGCAAAAAGCAGCAGCGGATGCGTCGCGGCAAAAGCATGAGGGAAATTACCGAATATTAATATTTTTCTTTTTGGGCTTTTTCTTTCTATTGATGGGAGTTCCAATGGGGTTTCGCCGGAGATGTCGTTGCTGGAGAGATAGAGGAGCTTGAGGTTGAGGCAGTGGGTGAGAGGGCTGAGGGTGCCGTTCAGGTGGTTGTCGTGGAGGTTGAGGAGGCGGAGCTGGTCAAGGGTGGAGAGGGAGTCGATGGGGTCTCGGAATTACCATCAGAAATACTCGAAATACCCCTGTTTAAGTGCTCAATTAGAAACTTGATCGAAATTACAAGGTGTCACCGGCGCGGGGTTCCTCAATTGAAACTGATAAATAAGTATAGGGATTAAATTGGCCAAAAAAAATTAAATAAGGATCAAATTGACAGTAGAAAAAATTTAGGGACTAAATTGACCATTTTTCCTTTTTTTAAAGATAATTGACTTTTGATAATTGGACTTTGGCCAATTTCTCCTTATACTAAATCAACTGGTAATTGTACATTTGATAAAATTGAAGTCCAAAAACTGAAGTGTGAAATTTAAAATTTGAAGTTTGAATCTATTAAACTATTGAATTGTTAAAAATTAAATATAATACATTTGAGTACATATTACATTTAGTGATAAGTAAATAGCTTATTACTTAATTTGAACAAGTTTTGCCTAGGGCCACATAATTAATTCAAATGTTCAATTTTTAGTCATTAAACGATCTGAATATATTAAAATTTAAATCCATTAAGTTTAAATGTTGAATTGAGTTATTAAACAATGCTAGTTTTTTGTGGGGTAGAAGATCAAAGATTCAAATATTACTTTCCATTACTTTGCCATTAATGTGGCTTCTCCAAATCCATATAGTTGTGTAGTGCACCAAAATGGTTCGATAGTGATTCAGTTTTCGTCAATTTCTCTTGGCCCAATTGGATCATCTCTTACGCACTCGTATGATTCGATGATGGTTCAGTTTTCGTCGATTTCCCTTGATCCAATTGGATCACTCCTTAGAATAGGTTAGAGTTGGAGAAAAATAGATGTTGACGATTAACAAAAAATATATATCCTAGTACTAACTTGGGATAATATCATAATTTTGACCTTTTCAGCAATTTCGACTTTCCCTTTCTTTTTTTAAGGATAATTTTGACTTTTGATAATTGGACTGTTTTAGTGATTTTTTCCAAACGGCAAAGTTATACACAAGTTAGATTAAAATTAGCCGAAACACTATTTTAGTGATTACTTACATTACTATTATTCATTATTTGCCTTTCTGGTCAAATTATGAAAAAGAAGTTTCTTTTCTGATCTATAGATGTACGAGAATAAAGGGAAAAAAAATCAAATATCAGTTTTATTGATTTTATCATAATTAGAAAGGAAATGGAAAATTGAACGTACTTGATTGCACGGATTCATTTTTGTTTCTAGATGGGAATTATATACTCTTTTTTCATAGTAATTGAAGAAAAGTACTAAGTTTGCTTCCTATCACATAGTTTTTCCATGTGAAGGAAAATGAATAAGAAGGTGAAAGTGACACTAAAAGAAATCCAACTCTACCAATTAGTCTTCATGACAATGTAATATTTGTAATTGAAAGATGTAGGGAAGATTGGGTGGACCGTGGACCGTGGACCTCTCCAATAAGACAGGAACCAAAAAGTAAAAAATGTTAATCACCAAGAGATATTCTCCTATCTTATTTTTAAAATAAAATTAAAAAGAATATCTCAATTGCGGGATATACGTTTTTTTTTAAAGAAAATTAAAAAAGAATATCCCAATTGCTGTGTGATATGATTTTTTTTTAATTTTTTGATTTGTCTTTCTAAAACGCTAGAAATTCAAAAGGGGAAAGAATACTTTGTTGTAATTGGTATATTCTACAGCTACTAGCTTAGGGATAATTTTCACTTTCTAATTTGTCTTTTGTAAGTACTAACACGAATTTTATTTGTACCGAGCTCGTTTGAATTGCTATTTTTTGAAGTTTTTGTTAAAAACAAATGTATTGTAACAATTTGATATATGTGAGATAAAATAAAAATTAAGAAACGTGTTCACGAAAAATATTAAAAATTTTTTTTTTAAAAATTACAATCCAAACAAGGAAGACTCTTGAGTAATTATATTTATTGGGGTATGGACCTCTAGAAACATATCTGAAAATCTTTTGTTGTCTCGCATTTAATCCAATCATAATGCAGTGGAGAACTTGATGGCAACATGATATACAGTTAGGTGAGTAATGTGGCTAGGAATGTCAAAGGAAAAGGCATATTAATTCACTATAACTAGAGAGGATCTTATAAAATACTAAATGGCAAGCTTCGTCTGAAAACAGCGCAAGTATATAATTCTGCACATGATTATCGCTTTTACGAACTTCTTCCTTCAAGAGATCTCATTACAACAGAGAAATGATGATGATGATGATCTGAAACTGATGGAACATTATCATACAACCCTCACACACTTGTAGATTTATTTAAAACGACATTACATTCGCTTAAGATCACTATTTATTTGGGTAGTAATATGCTCACAAGGACCAGAGCATAGATGGAAGTTTTGTGAACGTGCTTTGATCCCCGATCAAATCATCCCAGAAATTGCTCAGATTGACACACTATTGGGAATTCCTTTGCCAGTTAAACCGGGGTCACCGGTGGGAAATAGCAACGTGTACGGCAGCTTCACTGGTCCAGTCCTGTTTCGGTATTTAGGGTCGGTGTTTGACTGTATAATGCGGCCCTCAATTTCAGCCAGCTTACTTCCAAACTTTTTAAATGCTTCCAGAGCATTTCCATCTATGGTCCACTCAGGAGTGTCTCTTTGGCCAAGATAAACTTCATCTGAAGCATGCCTTGACAAAATTTCTATCAGGGAAACACCGAGCAATGTCTGCAACTGGGCAGTGATTGTTTTCAGGAAAGCCTTATCAGGGTTTGTCTTGAGTTCTTCATACTCGGGACTTCCAGGCTCAGGCATGAATCTTCGGCTTACGGTTGGGCGGTTTGGGAGATAACCAGCATAAGGGTACTGCCCGAAGTTGACTGATGCATGAAGGGCGGAAGCTACCCAGATTATGGTAGTGCAAGATTCTATCAGCTCCTCGCGAGTCTGCATTTTAGGCCACCAGGGCTTATCTTTCAAGTCACCGTGTCCCTCTTCTCTGAGTTCCTTCCACCAGGCCTGAAGTTCACTATCTTTCTGGATCGATTCATCTGTTTTGTAGTAGAGGTTGCAATACTCCTCCACCCATGTTTTGATGGCGAACCAAATCTCAAGCCCGTCAACAGCAAAAGGATAATCTGGAATTAATAGACGCAGTCCATGTGGGGCACTGGAGTCCTCAACTGCAATTCCTCTGTCGAATCAAAATATTACGAAGCCATGTGAGCAAGATTCATCATTGACAACTCATAATTTGTTTTGTCCAAATTTTCCAGTACAAGTTGTTACAGCTTTGCGATGGATAATCTGGACCCAAAAAGTGCAATTTGATAAGAAAATGGAATCACACTCACCGCTTGACGAGATCAGCTGGAAGTGCTTGCTCAGGAAATACCCAGTTTTGGTAAATAACTGCTGACATTTCCATCGCAAATTTTCCAGGGAAAACAGTACTCTCAAGAATTCCTCCTGCACTAATCAGGATTTGGCGAGCCAAAGCGTTGATAGTCATGGTGTCACGGTAGTGAGGTTGTAGTAGCTTATGAATAGGATGAAGCACGCTTAGCTGCCTATTCGTTGCAATGACAAATGGTTCAATGACAGCATGCGTATTTAACCTGCATCAATATCATATACTTCTCAGAAAACCAGTTCTTTGTGATAATCTAAATCTAAAGTGTCGCCATATATGTCATTTTTCTTTACCAGTGGCTAATGAGCTGATGAACGCCAGAGTCATTAACTGCAACATAAGCTTTTGCCAACTGCCAAAGTGCACCTTCTACACCTTGTTCGGAAGGTAGGTATACTTTACTGACAGCACCAAGTTTATCATCATCTGGGTGGGGCAAACTTAGCTCAATAGCTAAAGGCTTCAAGGTTCCATCTTTTTGCAAAAAGAGCAGAGTCCTTGAGGCGTAGAGCTTCGTACTTGTTGTATTTATACGCCTCACATACGGCATAAGTGTGTCATGGTGATTCAATATGAATAGCTGATTCGCCTTGAGTGCCTGTTCAAGAATTTTTATACATGAACTGTATGAGTCGCTGAATAGCGTATGCCACTCTTAAGGAAGCACTATGTAAATCACACGTTTGTCTAGAGAAACATATTGTTTCATTTGTTACCTGATCAACTGTCAATCCGTCCAGCTTATCCTCTATTTGTTCTTTGGTTATGGTACTATCTTGGCTGCCGTAGACTTTAGGATCGAGCTTGCTTTTTGGAGGAAACTCCTGCAGGGAAAAGAGTTGAAACATTATGCTTGCGAAACATTTGAGGGATCTATACTAAGATCATGGACCAAATGAAAGAAATAGAAGGATGTATAGATCATCTTCTACTTTCAAGTTTTTATAGTATCTATTTTCTTGACAAGTAGATACCTGGAGGAGGCTAATAATGACGGGGTTCAGTCCAGCAAGCATTTCTCTTCCAAATTCTTCATCTGTCCTCCATGCAGATTTGTCCTCTGTTCCAAGATATATATGTATATAAAACATCCTTATAAAATCATCAATACATTTCGGACAGATGGAAAACAGATAAGAGGAAGTTGTGGATGATAGGCTACCTTGGATAATCTGCGGGGTTGGGAATTTCAGGATAGCCTCACCATCAGTTCGAAGTATTTCTTTAAGCAACTCAAAGGGGATGTTGTCAGTAATGCTTTGGAGCAGAGGACCTTTTGGTAGCTTAATTCCACCTTCATACAATTTAAGCACATCTTCAAGGCTGTCAAATTCGTTAGGGGTGCTGTCAAAAAGGCTCTTCAATGCAGGGTAAAGGATCTGAGCGACTGATTTCAGTCCATAACCAAGGAAATCTGACATCTTCAAGTGTCCAAATCTTTCATCCCTTGGGACATAAATGTCTAAGCTGGTAAGCAGTGGCAGCCTGCTCTCGACGGTGGGATCTGTCATGAGTAAAACATGTGATTGAAAGAAATGGAAAAGAATATACTTGATAAAGCTCTTAATTCAGGATTTGATTTGTAGTATAGACCTGCGTCCTAAGCTTTGGTTTTACTATCATTAATACCTAATAGCAGATTCATAGTGCAAATGCTCTAACCTGTCTTTGATGGTGGTCTGCCCGTTCTTCCTCTTCGAGGATAAGGAAACTCTTGGGATCCTCCAAGATTCTGGCGAGCGTATTCCTTACCTTTGTCTGGATCTCCCAGATCATTGTAATAAGCATAGTCATAGACCCTATCCCATTCCTTGAGTTCTCCAGTTCCATCTCCTCTCAGGTTCACCAATTCTTCTGCTCTGTATTGGCGCAGTGGTTCTGGTGTATCACTCGGAAGATATGCCTGAAACAAGTACAACATGGACTGAGCTTTCTACTACTTTTGCCCTTTTTAGTGATAGCAGAATTATGTGATTCTATGTGAAAATGATGAAGGATACACACTTGGTACTGGTATTGAATGATAAAAGTTTGCAAGCAGTTACCTGATTCGAGAAGAATACGCGATCTTTTTTGTACTTTGCAGCTGGATAAACCCAAGAATTGCAGACAAAGTGAACTCGGCCATGTCCAGGAACTTCTTCAAGTGTCAATGTCTTAAGGTAGAATTGAGTTGGATGATTATTTTTTATAATAAAAGCTCCTGGAATTCCTTGGTCTTCATCCCAATCAAATGTGATATCAGCTGCTGTTTCACCAGCTGCTAGAAAAGTGTTTGTAGTGATCCAATCTTCCAAATATGCTGCCTTTCCAAGTTTCCCTTTCAGTGTTCCTGCAAAATTTCACCACACCTTACATGTAATTTTGACCTCCTTTAACATAAATTGTAACCCGTGAGAAGGTACATGTACCAAGAAAAATGCATTAAATTCATTCTCAAATTCAGTTGTTGGTGGTCTCCAAATTCCAGAACACATGCTAGTATGACATTAGTGAAAATTTTTGGTAGCTGAAATAATTGATCATGAATGATTAAGATGTTGACTGGAAGAGTATGCGGGTAAATGTGTCATGGTCGTAATGAAAGCCTACTGTTGCCTTAGTTGAAATATTCAATTCTAAGGATCTTTTCTAAGTTAAACAAGATCACTAGTCATTAAACTACTAATTAATTAAAAGGTGGTTGGATCTTCACTTTAATGCAAATATGTTGGCCGGAAGCTTGACTTTTTTCAAGTTTTTGCAATACTAAAAAAGTTCTGCTGATGATATTTTCATTCAAGAACTGAAGATGTTATAACTTCCATGGTATTGTAAATTGTCATGGTGTTCAAGACTCAAGAAAATGCACGGATGCAATTGCAAAACAAGCTTAAGTCATCTCGTACCTTGATCAACATTAACAGCACTGATGAGCTGCAGAGAAACTTTTTGCCCCAGTAACTCATGAATTCCATCAAGAAATGAAGCATTGAAGTCATTCAAATCCAGGACATTCTTTTTCATCAGAACCACAGTTCCTTTGATCTTTTTGTTGTTGCCCGACAATGCGTCCACAATCTTCTGAAACATTTTTGAAGAATGCAAAGAGTTTTTCCAAGACAAAACGAACAAGAGATCGAGCAGTTTGATGGATAAAACTAGAAGAGAGTTTTATCAGTTTTTGAGTACTTCTTCTATCGCAATTAAGTTATGATTTGAGGGAAGAGGGTTTCGCTTGGTATTTATAGGCAACAACTTTGAATAATCCGGAACCAAGAAGTATATCACTCCTTCCATACAATTCACGTTTTCAAGAACTGTGTTTATAGGGGACCATATGGCAAAAAAAAAAAAAAAAAAAAAAAAAAACCAAAGTTGAAAAGTGAGTTTGGAAACAAGACACATCTAGTAAATCATTTATTGTAGCACGAAACAAGGACTTGTCAATGTTGTGTATTTGAACTACTAAGAGTTTAATAATACTCACTTGTCTAGTACTATTAAACTCTTGTGATTGAGCTCCTAAGGGTTAGATCGAGCGGTCAGCTCCCCCTCGTTAGGGTATGATAGACTTACCTGGACAACCAGAATTCGAGCCCCTTGCTACCGTGCTCGGAGTGGAGTGGGGCCTCCTCTCCCGGGTCAGAGTGGAATTAGTCGGATCAAAGGTCCGAATACCCACTCCGTAAAAAAAAAAAAAAAAAAAAAAATAGCACTGCTAAACTCTTAGTGGCATAATTTTTCTCAATTTGTGGTCAAATTCAACCATACCCAAGCAACCTCAAGATTATATCCATAAACAAAACTATTTATACTATTCAACATGGACTAATTTACTTGCTTCTGACGTCCAAGCACAACTAACGATATTAAGAAATAGCCACCAGGGGATGGCATCCCTTAAAATAAGACATCCATGACAGGGTTATGTATATTTAATTATTTATTGCACATATCTTCAAAAAATGATATGCTCCCATCGAGGTCTGATTGATTGGTCAACTTGGTTATATATATATATATAAACTACTTTTCTCCTGTATATGACGCGGCTACTGACCCTTTTATCTGGTGGCCATTGAAACAGCTGTTTCTATTATTTTCTTTGAAGCAAAAACGTTTTCAAATTTGTCATTGAATAGTAAAATTCAACAGTGATGCAAAAGCTACCATTTTATGAAGCAGAATGTAGGGGATTAGTATATAGTGATACAAATTCGGGGGCTAACTTTCGAATTTTCAAAGAAACTGTCTAGGTCAAACCCTTTTTTTTTTTTGGTCAAAAGTCTAGGTTAATTGAACACTCAAGAAATCATTTTGTGTGTTTAGATAACCTTGATTTGAAAAAAAAAAATTTTATTTGCTTGCATCATAATTTTCAACGCATCTTTTTATCTCATATATATATATATATATGTCATATCACAAAAAATGTTATAATAATTATTTTAAATAATCTCCCATCCAAACACACCGTTTTAATCATTTGTCGGTGATTTTTATTTTTTCAACGTACAAAACGTAGAAAAGAGGACAAGAAACATGTGGAGCAATTTAACCTTTGATGAATTCGACAAGCATATCTTGGGGAGACTTTTTCAGTACCAGACAGAGATTAAGAACATATGTTTGGTTATGTCTATTCAATCAACCCCATCGGATTGAAAGCTCTTTTATATACTCCCTTCGTCCCATTTTGATAGTCCTGTTTCTTTTTTTACACAGTTTAAGAAAAAGTAGTTAATTTTATTGGAAAAGTAAATTTAGATTGCTATTTTCCTAAAATACCCTCACATTAAATATGGTACAACTTTATTGGAACTTGAATTGATGTTAAAAAAAAGAATCAACTCTCATTAAATGGGGTAGGTTTATAATAACAACTACTTACATTGAATAAGAGTATTTTAGGAAAATTAAAATACAACTACATTCTTCAATTGGAAAGTGAACTACAGTTTGAGATAGATAAAAAAGGAATACATGACTATCAAAGTGAAACGGAGAAAGTATATATAAATTCGAATCATTATATATAAGTGGAAGGGATTGGAATCTCTCGCTTATACTTTTTCTCTCAAACCACTCAATGTATCCCTTCCCCAAAAACTGTACGTTGAAAAACATGTATGCAGTTTCCATTCTATCAATATTGGTACATGAATTTTTTTCAAAAGATTGTGCACGTACTTTTTACGTAAAAATTACATGTATTTTTTTTTTTCATTTGACCAAAAGATGCATCAAAATCTAATATGGATATCACTTCTCACCCCCCCCCCCCCTCCCTTTTGTTCTTTTTTTTTTTTTTTAATTCTATTCTATTACAAGGAGGGAGGGATCTCGGAGCAGGGAACGGTGGAGGAGGGGAGACAACTCCTGCCGCTGTTCCTGTGGCGTGCTTAGTGCTGCTGTCCCTCCTTGGTAGGTATGATATTCCTGTGGGTTATTGGTAATTCTAACCTTTGACCCTTTCATAACTCACAGTTTTTTGTATGAGTGTTTCGATAAATGGACTCTGCGAAAACACTTCAAAAGCCGGCAACTTTTGAAGTGCTCCGCAGCACTTAACTACTAAACCCCCCAAACCCCCCCAAGCGATGTGGGAACTTAACCCCACAGGGTGCCCCGCTGCTAAGAGATAAAGACCCCCCAGACTCCCCGAGACAGGTTTTTCCCTTTCATAACTCACAGTTTTTTGTATGAGTGTTTCGATAAATGGACTCTGCGAAGACACTTCAAAAGCCGGCAACTTTTGAAGTGCTCCGCAGCACTTAACTACTAAACCCCCCAAACCCCGGTAATTCTAACCTTTGACGAATTCGACAAAGCTTGACGAGCTTATCGTGGGGAGACTGTTCTTGATACCAAACTAAGGATATTGATTGGTCATGTCTATTCAATCAACCTCATCTCATTGAAAGCTTTACATTGAAAGCTATTTTTTTATTATTTTTTTAAAGCGTAAACCGGAATTTCTCACTTAAACTTTCTCTTCCAAAAAAAAAAAAAAAATCACTCGACCCATCCCCAAAAGTCATATGTTGAAAAACATGTATGTATGCAGTTCCCATTCCATCAATATTAGTACAGGTATTTTAAAAAAGAAACTTCATGTATATTTTTTTTTGTACAATTTACAGTTATTTATTTTAATTTGACCAAAAAATGCACCAAAATATAATACCGATGTCACTTTCCCCTATTTTTTGGCAATCACTTTTTCTTTTTCTTTTTTTTTTCGGTAATAAAAAGTGTAGGAGACCAAACATTGTTTCAACTGCCAACAGGACTCGAACCAAAAACCCTCTTAATCATTCATTGATTCCCAAGTCCAGCATCAAGAAAGATTTCGGCCTTGTTTGGATTGCATTTTATTAGATTTTTTGTAAAAAAATTATTATAACCATTTGATATATGTGAGTAAAAAAATAATAGGAAAATATGGTCACAGAAAACGACGTAATTTTTCGACAAAAATGACTGTCCAAACTGGGCCGAATTCATCTTTTCTTCCTATCTGTGTCCAAATTCAGCTGGTCACGTCAAAAATAAGAAGAAAGAGTCGTGCCCTCATCCTGAACAAATTGTAATTAATTAGATTTTATGGCATCGACGCCAACAACTACTACTAATTGATTTTAGATTTAAAAAAAAAAAAGCATCCAATTAATAACCATTAAGCCAAAAAGAAAATCCCAAAGATCATCTACCGTAAAAAAAGATTTCATGCTTTCGTCCTATCTGTGTCCAAGTTCAGCTTGTCATGTCAAAAATAGGAGAGAAATTAGTGCCCGCAAGTTGAACCACTGGTAATTAATTAGATTTTATGACATTGACATCAAGCAATAAAGCAAATAATTAACTTGCAAATTGCAGATTGTTCAATTCCATAAGGACCAAAGAAGATGTAAGAGAGATTTGTTGAAGCACTCAATCATTGAGGCAAACAGTCCACAAATTCATTCTTTTTCATTTTTTTTATGGTTGATATATAAGAATAAGCAAGCAACAAAAAAAAAAAAAAAAAGTTGCCCGATATAAATCATAACACGAATTGAATTGTATAGGGATGAAATTTCATGCGGTCGAGGACTCGAAGTAGGGAATGAATTCGAGGATCGCAAGCTAAATCAGTTGTTTGAAAAGGGCAGTATAATAAAGCGAAGAGAGAAAGAAAGAAAGAAAAAATTACACTAATCTTGTGTCCGTACTGTATCGCTTTAAGATTCCACAATAAGGCTTGTGTCTGTGTGATTGTGCGTAAACTGTACAGCTTTTTAAGATTCCATTATCACAGCTTTTTCTAAGCACTTGTTTTTTTTCAAAAAAGTTATATGTGTCTCTGATTTTCCAGGAGGGTCACATCGCCACAGCTGCTTGCCTCATTCTGCGTTGTCATCGATGGATATTCATGATAAATTGGTTTCGTTTGACAAGTTCGAGCCATTTTCTCCTAAAAGATTGTATGTTCGGATTTTACTGTTGATATAATAATTGTATTAATAAGTGATTTGTAAGAATTTTTGTAAGCGATGTATAGTTTTGCAGGTATGTCCTGATTCATGACGATGACCGGATCCGAATCCATCCAAATACTTTCTCGCTAAAGTTAAAAAAAAATGTGATGGATGATCATAAACTTATCGAATTATTATCCTTCCATGCAATTACGAATAAGGCGGGCTTTGCACGCGTGGTTTATGACGGGGGAGGGACTATTTTTTAATTAAGGTCGGTAAGAGCTAGGTCTTTGCTGCTCAAAACCAGGCTACAAGTGCTAGAACCTTGTAATGTTCTATCCAATTAATGGAATTACTTTGTTGTGCTTAAGAGTGTAAACAAGTTTAATTAAATCGAATACCCTAGTGTTCAACCTCGTCAGACTATTTTATCAAGCTTAAAATTCTGTTTAAACTTGGTTTCTTATTTGCTGAGTCAAATTCAAACAAACTTTTATCAAGTTAGGCTCGAGTCGAGTTTGAATAGTTTGGTTTTTTTGCCTATAAATTTTAATTTTATGCTAATTGAGCCAAGTTTGAATATAGGCTGAGCATTTATCGAACTCAAAATGCTATTGAAGTTTGGTTTGATTAGTCGGCGAATCAAATCTGAATAAACTCTTATTGTATCGAGTATTTACTAGTATGGTTTGTCTTTCAATCGTAGTTGTATTTAATGCATTGTTGAAAGTACCCTATGAAATTGGATTTTATAGGAGTAGGTAGGAGAGACATGTAAGCTTGATAGTAAAAGCAATTTAACTATAATATAAATTTGTCCCCCCCTCCCTTGCTTTCCACATTGCGAATGATGCCTGAGAGTTCTTTCTTATTTCTTCGTAATCACGAAGTTACATTTAGTTTTTCATTTGTTTTGTTCTCCATCCAATCTTCTAAGGACGACTTGCTAGTTCCTTTCTCTTCCTTCATACCTAATGACGGGTGGAGCTTGAAATTTAATTATGGAGGCATACTAGGGGTCATAAATCAGCCATTTTTTCTTCAATCCTAGATCAACTGGCAAATTGTCAAAATTAATTTTGACCTTTTTTTGAATGATCTTCATCATTGACTTCAACATTAGACGGTTCTTCATCATGGACTTTCTTTTGTAATTATCCTTCCATAATTAATAGAATTAAATATTAAATTAGATATAACTTGACAAATGAACCATAAAAAATGTAATTTCACCACATAAAACCAGGAAATATATAAGTGTAAACTATGAATCATAAATGATTATAAAAATTTCTGAACTCTGTAAAAACTATAACCCGATCACATATCTATAGATAGAAAACAACAGTTTAATTAGACAATTTTATTGAAGATACAATTAAGTGAAAGAATAATTTTATTTGGCTAATTGGGAAACAATATATCTCTACTAATCAATTCTTCTTTGATCTAGCTTCTCCATTTCTTCTCTAAAATTTCAATAAAGGCTTCACCACTACTTCCAAATTTTAAATCTCTAAAAAAGAGTTTTGCCAATTTTAATCTCAAGTCCCTAATACATTTTTGCTATCTTTAGTGGTGACATTTTGGGTGAATTTCAATGTGTAGAAACAAAAAATTATGAAAGCTTTTCAAATTGATTTTGTATTGAGAGCATATTGAGAAAGAAAGAGAAGAAGAGTTGAAGTAATTAAAGAGAATTGATTTGTATAATAACTAGATTAGTAACACAAAGGACTAAAGGTTCAAAATATATCAACTTTTAATAATGAAGGCGATAATTTACAGTATGAGGACAAACTTATAATAAAATTATACATGCAAATTATAAATATTTGTTGGCGTCAATACGAACAAAGTAGCCCCAACTGTTCCACTACTGATCTCCATCTGTACGTACTGGACGCGGACGGTTGGCATTTTGCTCGTCTGGATGCCACGATTGACAGTATCCCAGATTTATTAACGACAGCAACGGCGGAAGTCACTTTCCTAATCGACGTGAACGATTACAAACGACGAAAACGATCCCTGAAGCCATTTTACACATTTTCCTCGCACGGGATGCACATGTTTTTTCGCATCAGGGTAACATCAATGATAAAGTTGACACCATGACTGTAAAACGGCAAGTTAAAAAAGGCGTGGCGTTTAGTGATCAATAATTGAACCATAATTTTACATAAAAAATTATTGATGTAGCTAACTAAGGCCATAAGTGGATTCATTGTAAGAAAGGATAAGGATAAGAATAACAGCCTGGTTAGTCTTCACAAACATTACCCTCAAGGAGAATAGAATTAATTTATCGTCATGTCCATAGTGAAAATATCATTTCACTTAAAATATAGGGAAAAAAAAATGTAGGGCAAATTACAATTTACCCCTCCTGTGATATAGCAAATTTCACATAACCGCCTATAGTTTTATATAATTTCCTCGTAGTTTAGATTAAAGTGACGAAAATGATCATTTGTAACGGAACTTATGAAAATATCGAAATTATTATGGTTTAAAAAACTAAATGGACTAAATTGACCAAAATATATAAATATAGTATGCATGATACTCTAACTTCATATAGTTTTATATTTTATCATATAACCCCCTTATAATTTTCAATATATATACATAACTCTCCTGTGGTTAATAAACAATTTTTAACTTTACATAAGGGTATTTTTGATATTTTAATTGACTCTGTTATGAATTGCAAATTCCGTTACTTTGGTTCTTTAATTCAAACTATAAGGGTGTTATGTATAGTTTTTGAAACCATAGGAGAGTTATGTAAAAAAATAATAAATCACAGGGGGTAAAATGTAATTTGTCCAAAAATTTATCATTCCAGGCACATATCCAACTAAAACGTTTGCTTCTTTTTCAATGTCTAACATGCTCAATATTTAGATGTCAGGGTGAAATATGATTTGTATAATCTTGACTTGATTACCATGCATTGATTTATAGAACGTAACATATTTTATTACCTCTCTGTTATTTGTTTTGTTGTGTTATTTGTGCATTTATGAGGATTTTTGACATTTTTTTTCTTTATGAAAGATTAAGGGTTTGTATCAAAACACTTCACTTGTAATATTCGATTGGTAATAGGTGTATAGATTTTAAAAATGAGATGTGTTCGCAAATAAGTGCAAAAATTTTTTGGTACCTTTTCACCTTCAGATGGCGGTTGTTTTAATATCAAAAGATGTGTTTTCAATGGATAGTTAGAGACAAGTGTGGTACTCTAATTCCTCTTAGCAAGTCTCTGAACAATTTAACTAACTTTTTACATTTGATCATTCTTAGTGAAGAAATCCGAAATTTACTGTCACTTTTCCTCTAAATCTTGTTGTATTTTAGAGTTAGTTTATCGTAATTCTATAGCAAATATTTTGTTCAGAGGGAGCAAATAACACTGAGTATAATGTTATTACACCCCAAGATCATCAATCCAACTCCACTTTCTTTGATTCGACTTGTTCTTTGTTCAAGTTTTCATAATCTCTACACCAAATATATCAACAGTTCGACAATCTGGAATCAATGTTCGTGCTCTGCAAATGCTTGGCCTTTTGCTTATTCTGTTAAAAATTATTTGCATTTGGTGATTTCTATGCAAATATTGGAAGGTAGAAAAAGTAATGTTTTCGCACCTAGAGTACTTGGTAGACCAGGTCTTGACAAGCCAGAAAGATCACCATTTTTATGTGGAACTGAGGAATATGATACCAAAGGGAAAAAGGAAAGTCGGCGAGGAGTGTCAGTGTAAGTGGGTTCTTAGTTAAGGCCCTTAAGCTTTCTGCGTACCCTTTTCCCCCATTCCTGATTCCCACATCGATAATGAGAGGTGTGTGTATAGCATTTAAGGTCCGTGCGTTTACCCAAAAGTCAGCAAATGCCTTTTGGATAAACTTGTGGGGTTACTTTAAATGCTGTGTGTGTGTGTGTTTCTTTGCGTTGGTGGAAAGAAAAAAGAAAGTCGGCGAGAAGTGTCAGTGTAAGTGGGTTCTTAGTTAAGGTCCTTAAGCTTCCTGTGTTCCCTTTTCCCCCATTCCTGATTCCCACATTGATAATGAAAGGTGTGTGTGTAGCATTTAAGGTCCGTAGGTTTACCCAGAAGTCAGTAATTGCCTTTTGATTAAACTTGTGGGATTACTTTAGATGCTATATGTGTGTGTTTCTTTGTGTCGGTGGAAAGGGAAAGGCTATCAGCTCGAATGTAATTCCAAGAATCGAATTTTGCACGTGATTGTGCAAACCACGGGCACAAACTGTTTTCTAAGCAGAAAATAGAGTGCATTATACCACTTGGGTTGGAAAGTAGGGCTGCTATTACAAAGTTGGACTTTTCCTGTTGTTATTTGTTAAGTAGATACATTACGACCGTTAAAGTGGTAGATACCTAATGTCTATTACTATCTAATTCACTAAAATTATAAATAGGTCTACAATAAGCTCCGAATATAGGGAAAATAATACCAAAGATTCAGTATACTATATAATACTCTGAAAACATGATACACGTCCGTTTGAATTGCTATTTTCTGATTTTTTGTGGAAAAATATACTGTAATCATTTGATGTATGTGAAGTAAAAAGTTGATTGAAAAAATGTGATCATGAAAAATGTAAAAATTTTGCTTGAAAAAATTTTAATCCGAACATATATATACTGTAACCATTTGATGTATGTGAAGTAAAAAATTGATTAAAAAATGTAATCATGAAAAACGTAAAATTTTTTCTTGAAAAAACTTTAATCCGAACATTGGTTTAACGGCTGCATGGCTGTATTTTAAAACTGTAAATACTGTGCATTAATGTCTGCCGGCATGAGAACCACCACCATAAACCAGCTTTGTTAAAGTAAACTGTATTGAGTTCAGAATTAAAACCACAGCCATAATGGGTGCGGACGGAAGGCATTTTACCCATTTTCCTCGTTTGCGATGCACATTTTCTCCCTATCTAATGAAGGACTTAAGCCCCTCTTTAGACGGTAGGTCGGGGTTCAAATCCCATTTACAATGAAAAAAATTCAAGAGTGATGATAGAACATTCCTTTGATTTAGTCAAATCTGTATACCTGCTGACCCCTTACACAACCTCTTTAAGCTTCCCCTTCCTGTAAAATATGATAGATTAGGTTATACAAATGTTATCGTTGCCGGCAAAAAACAAAGACAGTGCCATGAATGAATAATTGAACCACCTTTCACCTAACAGAATTAATGTGGAGAATTAAATGGGGCTATATACGGCTTCAGATAACGAATGGGGGGGGGGGGGGTAATAACCACCTTAATCTTCACAATCATTTTATTATTTGGGTAATAACCACCTTAATAACGAATGGACGCAGACGGACGGAGGGCATATTACCCATTTTTCTCGTCAGGGATGCACATTTTCTCCGTATCTAATAAAGGCAGCTAGTATCTAATAAAGGGGAGGTATCTGAGGCAGTGGGTTCTTCTTTAAGACCTAGTAGAGGCTACCCTACTAATTTTTCCGTAGTTCCACATCGTTTCTTTGGAATTGGGGGATTGGGTAATTAAATCTCCAGGTTTGCCTCAAGAGTTGCAGCTTTTGAGGTTAAATCTAGGATTAGGTTTAATTAACTAACTTCGAAAGTCTAAAAAAAAAATAATAAAGGCAGCTAGCGTCGGTGGTGAGGTTGAATTGCATAATGGATGTTGAATTGGTAGAGAGCAATGACAGCGCTATGAATGAATAATTGAACCACCTTTCACCTAACAGAATTAATGTGGAGAATTAAATGGGGCTATATACGGCTTTGCAAACATTTTATTATTTTGAGGCGAATCTAATAGTTTATCGTATGATACACAGGAATGTTCAGAATGAAAATATCTTTCCCTCCGATGTAGAAGGGGAAAAAATTATCATGTCATATACATGTCAGAATGGAATATTCATTACTTTATCAATGCCTGGTGTGCCCAGTATTTAAATGTCAAAATGAAATAAAATCTGTACAAATTTAATTTAATTGCCCTGCATATATGAGGATATAACATGTTTTATTACCTTTATATTATTTGTTTCTGCTATGTTATTTGTGCATTTATGTGGAGTTTTGACATTGTTTTTAATGAATAATTGAGGGTTTGTATGCCACCGGTTCAGGCAAGTTGGTGCTGGAATCAAAACGATATCTAACTTGCTAATTCTAAAAGGATTTAAGTCAACATCCATGTATAGGAAAAAAAAAAAAGAAAAGTCAACGTCCATATGATGATATATTTTAAATGTAAAGGGACACTACTAGTACTCTTCCCACCATCCATGTCTATCCACTCCGCGAAAAAGAGAGCAGCCAGGTACTGTAGCAACCTCCGTTGCTTGCCACGTGGCCATGTGTTGTGAAGAGAATTGGTCCCCTAGCTTCCATTTTTTTTTGCTTCCACATGGACAAGTTGCAGCTTCGATTGTTTGGGCGGTGTTCTTCCCTTTCTTTTTTTTTTTTTTTTTTTTGGATATGATAGAATCCCTGTAACCTAAACTAGCCTATTTTAAGGAGGAAGAGAAGGGGACTCGATATGAGTAGAGACTCCATCGAAACTGTCAAAGGCCCGGTGGCTGGGCGGTGTTCTTCCCCGTCTTAGTTGATTGTTTGGGCGGTGTTCTTCCTTTTTTTTTTCGGATACGATAGAATATCTATAACCTAAACTAGCCTATTCTAGGGAGGAGGGGGAGGGAACTCGATGTGAGTAGAGACTCTATCGAAGCTGTCAAAGGCCCAGTGGCTAGGCGGTGTTCTTCCCCTTCTTAGTTCTTACGTAGCGATTGGGTGCGGACGGGCATTTGTCAGATCAATCGGCCATAAATGATTGTAACATGTTTTGTTATTGTTCATACGAGTTTCATACTGTGAATTTTATAAGTAATTTACGTAAAATTATATCTAGTTTCAAAAATATTATATTATTTAGAACGGTTGTCGCTAACAATAGTTTGTGTGCCTGATCCCACAATATATGGAGGTGCCGTCTATTGTAAAAATGATATGTTATTTTTATTTATGCCACATTTGTAATAAATACTCTATTCCCAACAATTAATCATTCTATGAATTTAATTCTTTAGTTTGTGCTTGTAATGACATCAAACTATTTAACAAGTGGCTAATATTTCATAAATGAAATAGTGAAATTTTTACCCTCAAAAGAAATACTGAAAATTTTTACTGATTTATTAGTTTCAATATTGATTCGCACATAACTTCTAAAAAAATGTTAGCTTCTTTTTGTTGGACATTTGAATTATAGCTTCACTGTATTTTTTTTTTTGTGTTTGATTTTAATCGCATAAATTATTATCCTGCACCATTGTTGAGTAACGGCCCATTGACAATTAGTTATAATTTCAATGTTGTAAAAATTATTTTTTCAATTCAATTCTTTACTTTGTGCATTAGCAATGATGTATAGTTATGTAAAAAATCAGCAATAATGCCAATCCATTGACAATTAATTATAATTCCAAAAGGCTCATATGTTTCGCTTACAAATTATGTTATGTATCTATATTTTTCCTCGCTTATATTTTCTCTTGCTTGGAAATTCCTATTTTTTGTCTTTATTTTTTTTTATTAATTAATAGCGTTGTAGCATGATAAATTATTCTCTCAATTTGATTATGTTTCCATTTGTAATAATATGCAATCATTTTTTTTTAAAAAAATGTGAACATTAAAAATTCGCTGATAATGGCAGCCCATTGGCAATTAGTTACAACTTGAATTCAAAGACTTAAAAAAAAAAAAAACACTATTCTACTGTGTTTTCAACTACTTACTGTGTTTTCGATAGACTTAGAAAAAAAAAGAAAACACTATTCTACTTTTCATCTTAATGGGAAAAAATTATGCCTCAACTGCTTTTCTCTATATGCTGCAAACCAAAGGCTACTGTTGTGCTTTTTTTTCTCCAAATAATCACCTCCTTCATTATTAGATTATTGGTTTTTTCCAGACCCTTTGGCGTTTACCTAAGAATGCACTCCACACCCTCAATTTGTTTTGCATTTATCTCAGCTCAGATGTTTAATTGTTTTCTTAAGATTCATGACTTTTCCTTAAAACAATGATGACCACTAGATTAAAGTGTAATAGTAATTTTTTGAAATTCCTTCACCGTTAGATTGAAGAAGATTTAAACAAATGGTGCTTCACAGGAGCAAAAGAACTCTAAGAGCTTTCATGTGTATTTCTGCATATTTGCACACACAACAGGCAGGCGGCTGGTCTAATTTCGTTGCTTATCTGCTATTTGGTAATCTTCTTTTTCATGTCTTTTTTGATGAACTTTTGTTTAACTTTCATACTGGGGCATGCATGCAGGAGTTAGCTCACTTATGATGTTTTTATTGTTTGTAACGTGGAGGTGATGTTTTGGCAGCCTTGGCTTGACTATTTTCTCCTACTGACGTTTCACAAGTGCTTCATCATGACCAGTTTTCTGCCTAACTATTACCTGTGATCTTTCTTTGCTTAGCCTTGCCTTTGAACTTGTGTTATTATCAGCTTCAACATTGCTACCAACTTATTTGGAAGTCCACTATGGCGTACTTTTTCGTGCCAGCTGTTTACAAAAGAATTCTACCCATGACATCTACTGGTCATAATTTTCTATGTTTACTATTATATTATTGTTCCTTTTTGCTTTAGTCTATATGATTTTAGATAGGTAGCACTGTTATTCAGTCTCTCTAGTATAGTTTTAACACTAGGGCGAAATTCTTAGAATATCGTTAAAATTGAAAATTGTTAGAAAAATGATGTTATTTGGTGGGGTTTGCCGAAAAAGGGGTCGCCGCATCTGCGACGTAAGGCTTCTAATAAAAATAATTATACTTTTCATTTATTTTTGGATCGGTTTGGTTTTTTTTTTTTTTGGAATGACTTCGTGGCTCATGAAATGAGCGGTGAAGGAATTGGCACATTTCATGAGCGGCAGCGATTGATTGTTTTTTTTTTTTTTAATAAAACGTGACTTTTATTAAAAGGTAACCGCTACGGTGAAACGTAACCTTAATTAGATTTGAGGGTTTAACGTTTTACCTAAAATCCTAATTTTCAAACCATCACATCATAGTGTAACCCATTAACCTAATTTTAAAATCAAAATTCTTGAATCATATTACTAAAATTTTATGATAAACTAGAATTGTCAAAAATTTAATATATGATATTAGAATAATATTAATTTTATAAATTTAGATGATAATCGAGTATGCTATTAAATTACTAATAAATTTGCCTAAGTCATATTTTAAAATTTTTTTAATATTAATGTTAATTTAAATAATGATAAATAATGCAGCATTGAACAATATTTATAGAATATAATAATTAGTATATAAATTTAAATAATAATAAATTATGCTTAATTAGGGGTTAGTGTTTAACATTTTACTTAATATGAAACCCTAATTTCCAAACCCTCACAGTGTAACCCTTAATATAAACATAAACCCTTTAACCCTAATTTTAAAATCAAAATCCCTAATTCGCATTATTAAAATCCTATTATAAATCAGAATTGTCAAAAATTTAATATACGATATTAGAATTATGTTAATTTTATAAATTTAGATGATAATCAAGTATACTATTAAAAACACTCTAAAATTTGCTTAAGTCATATTTTTAAAAATTTTTAATGTTAATGCTAATTTGAATAATGATAAATAATGCAACATTAAACAATATTTATAGAATGTAATAATGAGCATATAAACTTAATTGATAATAAAATGAGAGTTTCGATAAGAAAAATTCAAAAAATCTAAATATCACCTATCAACACGCCTCTTGTCCTTATCTCGCGGAGTGATAGAACAGCCACATTTTCAATGAATTCTCTCGCGTGATAGATCTCGTTCTAATTGTAATCGTTCGGACCTCTGAGGTGGTGCATGAACTTGTTTAGGCATTTGGCCATCGTCATCATCAACGGAGGGATTGAATACCGGAGTTTGACCACATCTAGAACAAGAACCATGTATCGGCATTTGGAAAGGAGCACTAACTGGAACACTTTCGTCGTCCATATGCAAAACAGGTGAGAAGCCAGCCAAAGTCTGTAGAAAGTGGTACATTTGGTCAAGATTATCCTGAAACTTAATTTCTGGACACATCATTGTATCAAGCATTGTAGACGACGGTGCAGCAGCAAACGTATAACCAAATACGGGTATGAAACTAGGTGTGTCACTGAAATGACTTCCGAAAGCTGGCATAGTGGGACGTGTGAAGAAAGCACTTGTCACACAACCTAAAAATCAAACAAACACTTGTCACATTATCTAAAAATCAAACAAATTAAATAATATTTTAAAATATAAATTACACATTTAATCTTAAAAACAAACCATAAATAAACATCTGACTATTAAATTAAATAAATATAAAGTAGCATAATATCTAGAACTTAAAATAACTGCAAAAATTATAAAATTATTATTAAATAAACTAACCTTATCACCGACAATATCGTTTCTTTAAAAAATTTCTCTCCGATCCACCGCTTAAATCCCAATATTGCTTGTTCGATTGAAGTCCTCTTAATCTGCCAGCTACCGTCGAAAAGCTAAGAGAAATATGAAGAAGATGAGGACCACACCAGAAAGAGAAATGGTGTGAGAGACTTGAGTTTTCTCAAGTGAATATATAGAGAAGAGAGAAAAGTTGAAGTTGTCCATGAAGACGAGGCATGAGTCGTTATTGTCGGCAATGTAACAAATAATTGGAATAGTGCTACTTTGACTGCAAATTGTTTTTTGACTAAATGATGAACTTTGATTTGTAGATCTAAAAACTTTGTGATGGATTGATGGTGGAAAAAGTAACTCCGAAAATTCAAATTGCGGCGTTAGTTTTAAAAAAAAATTAGTGCATGGCCGTATTAAGAAATAATAAGCGTGGCAATCACAACCATTGGTCAACGTAAGTTAGGTGGGATGGACAGTGGCAAACTATAGCCACAATCGAGGTTTGCAGTTTTACTTTAAAAAAATTGCTTTTCCAGTTAAAAAAAAATTAATTTTGGCCGCAATAAAAAATTTTTCACTTAAAAAAAATTATTTTGGCCGCAATCTGCATCCATTGATCACAATGTGATCAACGGTGCATAGTCGCCCAGGGAAAAGAAAAATTGACGCTGCAAATCAAATTTGCAGCATCAGAAAAAAAATAAAAAAATTAACTTGACGCTGCAAATCAATTGTAGTCCATATTAGTCCGTCCTGTCATGTCTATGTCGGTGTCAGCAGAGCATGAGCGGCGAAAGTTTGGGAGAAAAAAAAAGGGGGGAGAAATTATAGAAGAGTAAAGCAACCAAAAATAAATATAAATGAATTGTAATTTTATTGGTAGCCTCAAACCTTAACTGCGGCGACCCCTTTTTGGGCAAGCCCCACCAAAATAGATGGAAAGAAAATAAAAACGGATTAATAAAACAATGTGAATGAAGAAATTGTAAAAAAGAAATTATAACTAGAAATTGTAAGTAAAAAAGAAATTATAACTAGAGAAAGCAATGTGAATGAAGGGGAAGCGATGTGGTGACAAAACCGCCAGAGAGAACAATATGTAGTCGTGTGTTGAAGTTATCAAATTGCCACTAAAGTTGCTCCAAAATTACAGCAATTACCTCCGAAATTGGACCAATTAGAGGCCGAATAACATCCAATCAATTTTGCAATTTGGCAATCCAATTCCACTCATCCACGTCTTTCAAATAGTAATATATATATCACGCGGGTGTTTGTGTTTGTGTTTAGAGAGGTAATTGTGTACGAGGATTCGTATTTTATAAGCTTCAGAAAACGGCTTTGTTGTACAAATGCTACATTAAAAAAAAATGCACTTACGATGGATGTCCTAAAGATCAGAAGAATAAAGTAATGTTGTTTAAATGTCCCTGGCTTAGCGACATATAGCAACAATTCATGCATTCTTCTAACTTGGCAACATATAGGTACATGAAAGGAAGGCTCACATATAGGTCCTACTGCGTCTTTTCTTTTTCTCATTCGCCTTGTATATATATTTTTGGGCAAAAAGTCCCAGTGGCCCTCAAACTATTACTCAGATGAAGTTTTGGCCCCCAAACAATTAAAAATAAAGTTTTGGTCCCCAATCTATTCAAAGTACAAATTGTTAAACCTTCTGTCAAATTCATCAGTTAATACTGACGGAATCTACGACCACGTGAGAAGCACGCCGAAATACGAAGGGCATTTTTGTTCATAAAGAGCTGTCATCCACTTGGTGAAATGGGACTTCTTCCTAAACTTGAACAAAGAAAAACTAAATTGTATCAGTATAAGAATGCAAAAATGCTCAAACAATGTTATAGGGAAAGATTTGTATGCCCTTAATCACAATTGTATCAGTTAAAACTCATTCGACTAGAAGTAAGAATTTTTCATGTTTTAGAAATCCTTTTTTGGCATCAAAATTTTGCACGTGTATTTATTAAACGGTTATAGTATTTTGCTATTCCAAATTTATCATATATATTTTCATTGTCTTAAAAGTTTGTACATGAATAAAAACTCAAGAAATGCTTCTGCCTTCAGGGGCCAGTACTGGAGAAATAAAAAAGACATATATATTAGCAAATTCGTGTTTACTAGTTTGGGGGTGGATAGAAAAGAAAATATGAGAAGTTTAAGTCGTAAGAGAAACGTAAAGAAGAAATATTCAAGTTGCTTTAGAGTTTGAGATTGTAATAGAATGATTTTGGATATGCTTTGCTTCCAATTTCCTTCCATTTTTTTTCATACTTGGAAAGAAAATCTTTTGAATTAGTCTTCCCTCCATTTCTCTTCATTCTCTTTCTAAGAAAATAATGCACTTCGAATATTCATTGATTAGAGATTGGACTAATTCGGTCTCCTTTGTTTCAGCAAAAATGCATTTCCTCCCTTAAGATTTGATTTTTAATCAATTTGAAACAATCTACCTTTAATTACCCAACTTGGACTAAAATTAACACCTAATCACTCAATTTGGACTGAATAAAACTACGGCTCTCAAAATTCATCAGACAAAATTAAAAATAATGGAGATAATTGTATTGAATGGTAGTGGTTGATTGTAGAGAATTACAGAAAAGGTGAAATGGGTCAAATTCGATGAATTTTGTCTCTCTGAGGTAATTTTTACGAACAGTACTATGTGTCCTTCACTTGTTTTATTTTCATCCTAATTAAGTGATCAAACATCAATTTCTACCAAAGTGAGTGATTCAAACTTAATTGTTTCTATTGGTAAAAGTTCCTAATTTAAGGGATGAAATGTGTTTATGTTGAAACAATGAAGACAAATTAGTCAACCTCCGAACAATGGAAATGCATCTTGCCCTTTTCTTTCCTTGACCCTTGTCCTTCCACTTAGAAACTCTATTGCAAGGAATGGTGATTTATTTATTATCTTATTTTGAAGACTTAAAACAGCCTTTCTTCGTGCAGTTTGGTTAATCGATTCATTATGGGTTTGGTTAATTTCTTGAAGGAAATCGAAAGTAAATTTGATTCCTATCTAGAGGTATATGACTAAAGAACCACATTGCAACAAATTATGGTATGATATACAGATTAACTCTTTGTCTTTTAAAGTGTAATGCCCAATAATTTGGGCAAAATACACTTTATCCCTTATGGTTTAGCACTTTTTTTTTTATATAATCCTCCTATAGTTTTAAAAACTACACGTAACCCCCTCATGATTTGATTTAAAGTATCAAAATGTCCGAAATTGCATTCCATAATGGAGTTAATTAAAATATCAAAAGTACCCTTATGTAAAGTTAAAAATTATTTATTAACCACGGGGGGTTACGTATTTATTTTGAAAATCATAAGAGAGTTATATGGTAAAATACTAAATCACAAGGAGGGTTATAAGGTAAAACATAAAACCATAAAGAGTTCGAGTGTCATGCATATTATGTTTATATATTGATCAATTTAATCATTTATGTTTTTAAACAAGGATAATGTCGACATTTTCACGAGTTCTGTTACAAATGATCATTTCCGTCACTTTGATACTTTAATCCAAATTATGAGGGGGTCATATATAGCTTTTGAAACTATAAGGGGTTATGTGAAAAATCGCTAAATCACAGGAGGGTAAAGTGTAATTTTTTTCCCAATAATTTTGATTGTTGGCAATAAGGACAGTTAATTTCATGATTTTAGGGCCAATTATTCCTCAGGGCGCTGTAGGGAAAGGGTTAGATTGTATATTTGCAATTGCAGTTGTTGAATATTCATTGAAAGTGCAGTAAATTCGTCAAGGTTACTGGGAGGGGGCCATTGGTAGGCTGAGACTAAACATATACAAGCTTTGTGTAGCTATTGATATTACTGAAAATGCTGTTGAATCTGGTATAATTAGCAAAGATTTTTTTTTTTTTTTGTTTTGATCATATTAAATGAGAATCAGTAACAGGAAAAAAAAATAGAGTCACAGCAAGAACAATCTGTAATATATGTCTTGGACTGGATATGAAGTTATGGACTGGCTTTAGATTGAGGCACTGCTGGGAATACCTTTTCCAGCGACTCCAGGCTCACCAGTAGGAAACAGCAGATTTTATGGCACCTTCAACGGTCCATTACTGTATCTAGATGCTTATGAAGAGAATGGGTAATGCTATTCACAACACCTTTTCTAGATTCTTGCAGGTTCTTAGTTTAAAGGTGTAAATCTAACCTATAACTCACCTGATGCATGAGTATGAAAAGCAATATAAATACAGTAGAGATATTGCATTTGTGTACTTATAATATGTGACTTGCTTCATTATTGGAAATGCAATAACTGAATGAATAACATAATACATAAATGAAGTTACAATTTTGGAGCCACACAAGCAATTTGAATTACAGATTAATGCCATATAGTAAGTTTAAAGTGTACGAAAGCAACAGTTTCGTCACGCATGATATCTGACCTGCTTGCAAATAGTTTTGGACACACCTGTATTTTGTAGTCTAGCTGTAAGCATTTGGAATCATATTGCTATGCTATTTGGAATTCCTCTGCCAGTTATACCACTATCACTTGTAGGGAAAAGTAATGTATATGGTATATTAGCTGGTCCAACCCTGTTTCTCCACTTTGGATCACCATTCATCTGTAGAATTTGATCCTCAATTTCAGACAGAGTTTGTCCAAATCTTTTAAAAGCTTCAAGTGGTTCTGTGTCCTTTGTCCATTGAGGATTCTCCCTTTGGCCGAGATAAACTTCATCGGTAGTGTGCCGGGATAAAATCTCAATGGTGGAAAGACCAAGTAGAGTCTGGAATTGGGGTGTGATAGTTTTCAAGAAAGCCTTATCAGGATTAGACTTCAGCTCTTCATACTCAGGAGTACCAGGCTCAGGCATGAATCTGCGGCTTATGGTAGGGCGATTCGGGGCATAACCAGCATATGGCCACTGACCAAAATTGGTTGATGCGTGAAGAGCAGAAGACACCCATATTATTATAGTACATGAGTCAATTAGCTCAGTGAGAGTCTTCATTCGTGGCCACCATGGTTCATCTTTCTTGTCAGCATGCCCTTTTTCTCTTGCTTCTTTCCACCAGGATTGTAGTTCAGTGTCTTCTTGAACCATCTGATCACTTTTGTAGTAAAAAGAGCAGTAGTCTGTCACCCATGTTTTGATAGATGACCAAATCTTCAATCCATCGACAGCAAAGGGATAATCCTCAATTAGTAATCGAAGGCCATAAGGGGAAGTTGAATCCTCGACTGCCATTTTTCTGAGGAAAATGGAAACAAAAGTATATCATTCATCAGAGCATAGGGGTAATCTTGAATTAACAAACGCAGGCCATGTGGAGCACTGGAATCCTCAGTTATACCAAATAGTAACTTATAATGTGAGCCAGATCAGATAATCAAATATTTGGTTTAATTATAGTCTAGTGCTTGAAGATTATATTCTAACATCTGGTACTTTGCATTCCTTTTCAGCTTGTCTTTCCCTTTTTTTAACTTTTCATAGTGATATAGAATAGAGGCCTACCTCTTAATGAGATCAGCTGGAAGTGCTTGTTCAGGAAAGATCCAATCTTTGTAAACAACTGATGACATCTCCATGGCATATTTTGCAGGGAAAACTGTTATCTCAACAATGCCTCCTGCATTAATCAGGATTTGGCGGGCAAAAGCGTTAATGTTCATTGTGTCACGGAAGTGAGGATGCAGAAGCTTATGAATTGGATGAACCACACTCAGCTGCCTATTGGTTGCAATCACAAATGGTTCGATTGTAGCATGTGTATTTAACCTGCAAAAACATCACATTTTCTTTGAGTCCAAGTTTTGAACGAGTCAAAGGGCTAAATTGTTCAATATGCCAGAACAAGGTTCTATTCATATTGTTTATTCACCAGTGGCTAATGAGCTGATGAATGCCTGAGTCATTCACTGCAACATAAGCTTTTGCTAATTGCCACAGCGAACCATCCACGCCAAGTTCAGCAGGTGTGTATACTTTACTGATCGCACCAAATTCATCTCCATTTGGGTGGGGCAGGCTAAGCTCAATGGCTAATGGCTTCAAGGTTCCGTCTTTTTGCAAAAAGAGCAGAGTCCTTGTGGCATAAGTCTTTGTACTTGTTGTGTTTATTCTCCTCAAATATGGCATAATCGTGTCATGGTGATCCAGAATGAATAGACTATTCATCTTCAGTGCCTGTTCAAGAAAATTTTATAGGTATTAAGTAGCTTTTGCTGTTTCACAGTACTGCTGATACTACTTGTTAATCCAAGGGTACTAGATAATTGCATTCGTTACCTCATCAATTGTCAGGCCGTCCAACCTTTGCTCTATCTGTTGTCTGGTTATTGTACTATTTTGATTGCCATAGACTGCAGAGTTGAGCTTGCTTCTCGGTGGAAACTCCTGCAGGGTGTCAAAAGAAAGAAAAAGTCAGTGAAGTAACCTTAAACCTATGCTGAATTCTAGCATTTGCACGTAAACCACAGGAAAGAAATGTAAAAATTGTTGATGACCAGTACGGATCTCAAAGTTTGTTATGCAGTAAATAATACAAGCCAAAACTAAAGAACAACAGAGAGCAAGGAGCCAACGAGGCTAGGAAGATTGATTTTACTTGGAGACGACTAATAATGACAGGGTTCACTCCAGCTAGCATTTCTCTTGTAAATTCTTCGTCTGTCCTCCATGCAGATTTGTCATCTGTTCCAAACTAAAGCTTCTAAGATAACCTTGAAATGGCACCTTAAAAGGTGCAAACAAGAAAGAAAAAAGTAAGACCTGCAACGGGCATGAGGCAAACAGAGTACCTTTAATAACCTGTGGAGTTGGATATTTGAGGAACTCTTCTCCATCACTCTGAAGAAGTTGCTTGAGCAACTCCAAGGGGATGTTGTCAACAATGTTTTTGAGCAAAGGACCATCTGGTAGCTTTATTCCACCTTCATAGAGTTTAAGAGTATCTTCAATGCTATCAAATTCATCAGGGGTTCTATCACACAGAGCCTCAAACTCAGGGACAAGCAATTGAACAATGGATTTCAATGCAAAAGCTAGGAAATCTGACATCTTCAAGTGCCCGAATCGTTCATCCCTAGGAACATAAATGTTTAAGCTTGAAAGTATTGGCAGCCTGCTCTCAGCATTTGGATCTGTCGAGAACAAAGAAGTGATTAGAAAAGAATAGATGGTAATTATTAGTAGCCTAGGAGATTATAAATTTACCACTACTTTGATTCGACTGGTAAACATAGTTCTACTCTACTAGTAGCAGCAAACATAGTAAACTGGCAGGCATCTTTTGGCTAGCATAATAGTATAATCAAATGTATGACCTGTCTTTGTTGGTGGTCTGCCTGTTCTTCCCCTTCTGGGATAAGGATATTCCGTGGATCCTCCAAGGACCGGGCGTTCGTAGTCGCTACCTTTGTCTGGATCCGCCAGATCATTGTAATAAGCATAGTCATAGACTCTGTCCCATTCCTGGAGTTCTCCAGTACCATCTCCTCTCAAGGTCAATAATTCTTCTTCTCTGTATCGGCGCAGTGGTTCTGGTGTATCACTCGGAAGATATGCCTGAAACAAATACAAATTGATTATTTTCTGCTTAGAGTTCTCTTCAATTGAGTAGCCATTCCATGTTGGAATTATGTTGTTCGATGCAATTCAGATCGAAGGGCATAAACATGGTATCCAAGATTTTCTTGAAGTACCTGATTTGAAAAGAAAATACGATTTTGGTTGTACTTTTTAGCTGGATAAACCCAAGAGTTGCAGACAAAGTGGATTCGGCCATGTCCAGGTACATCTTCAAGAGTCACCGTCTTTAGAAAGAATTCGCTATGATGATGATTTTGAATGATGAATGCTCCTGGAACTTCAACCTCTTCTTCCCAGTCAAATGTGATATTGAAAACTGATTCACCAACTGTCAGACGATGGTTTGTAGTGATCCAACCTTCCAAATATGCAGGACTTCCAAGTTTTCCTTGCAGTCCTTTTTCTGCAAACATGCATGATGAGAAGTTACTGAATACTGTGCTTAAATTTCTTTTCTGCAGTAAGATTGAACTATTTCTTGAAATGTTAGACTAAGAAGATGAACAGTGACCCTTACAGATCATTAAAAACAATAATCTTGTTTTATCTGTTTGAATCTTGAATATTGCTAATGATCTTGTGATTTAGTCGATAACTGCGGTTTATTGAAAGATACCAGTTAATGATTTGCGCTTGACCAGTGGTGAAAGGGGTATACAGATTCGTAAATAGGCAACGGGGATCTAAGCAAATATTTTTGTGCTTTGACCAAATGGGGATAGTTGACATTGAACATTTCTTTTCCTTTGCACCGAGAAACTTGCACAAAATAAAATAAAATAAAATCAAGTACTAGGTTTTCTTGTGATTTGTGCATTAGACATCAAAAAATTAACTATTATTATACTCTTTCCGTTCCACTTTGATAGTCTTGATTTTTTTTTTTTACACAATTTAAGAAAAAATAGTTAATTTTGTTAGAAAAATAAATCTAGCCTACGATTTTTCTCAAATACCCCTTACATTAATATTAGGAGTATGATCAATAACTATACCATTACATTAATTACAACAACAATACTACCAAAAGTTCCACCATTAAAGGCATGAATCCAAACAATTAATAAATAAGGTAAGTTATAATCATTGATAACAAAAAGCATTGAATAAGGGTATTTTAAAGATGCTGCAAGTTAACTATATTCTTCAATTGCTATAATTTAGAATGGATAAAAAAGGAAAAAAAAACTATCAAAGTGGGACAAATAGAGTATAAGGAAAAATCATTCAAAACATTTGTCAAAATTTTGCCAAATAATATGAGTTTTGTCCGCATAGCATTGACGAATTAAGAGTTCTAAATTGTAATTACTCAAATCCTAATATTTGAATCCATTTTGTATTAAATGATAAATGAACGAATTATCACTTAATTTGTTGGAGTAGGTTTTGCCTGCTCAATTCAGACCCACTTAATTAATTAAAATATTTTATTTTTTTATTATTAAATACTTCTGAACATATTAAAATTTTAATCCATTAAATTTAAGTATTGATTTAGTCGGTTGAAGTGATGTTACTCCTTTTGATTAACTTCTTGGTTGCAAGATACAAATGGTCATTTGACTGGTGAATGGAGAGTGATTACCTTTATACCAGCTAAAAATATTTTATTCCAAGCCCAAACAGAGAAATCGTGCCCCTATTAGCCAGACGTTGTGGAAGTGGTAACGCGGGAGTTTTAACAATAATGTTCAAAGTCTATTGGCTAGACCTGGTTGAACAAAACTGCCCTTTCTGTTTCTTGATTGGCCAGTCAACTATTTTAACATTGAGATGACCATACAGAGTAAAGACTGGGTCGTTTGGACCGCATTTGGGAATTGGAATAGGAACAGTGGATTTGACTTTTAAAATTGGCCGGACTTGGGTCAACTATAATTGTGTTTTATCCCATTCGACCCTGTTATCGTAATTGCCATAATATTCAATGTGTTATTCAATACACCAATTTTTTCAGTATACAATATTGTGTTTTTCTACGTCAAAATTTTTTTTTTATACAACTACCACATAAATGAACTATTGTATGAATCTGCCCCAATCCCCATTTTTTTTAATCTACCTCAACGAAAATACAAAAAGAAAAGAAATCTGCCCCAATCTTTGGTCGTTGGATACGTAATTTGCATTCAAAACTGAGTATTTCATGTTTGCACTTTTTCATACAGGCCATGATGATGCTGCAGAAGATAGAGAGCTGTCTTGCATAAAGAAATAACTTCTTGTTATCCTTAACAATAATGTATGGTGGGAATTCTTACGACTTTTTGCTTGGACATTGAACAACAATTCTTGCTGTAATTAGCCTAATCACTTCTTCCTTATGAAATGAAAAATTCACAGCGTTCAATTCAGTTGAATGAAACCTGTAATCAAAACCCTTTAATCTTTATCTTGTTTACATTATCCCCTACTAATTTGACAAAGATGCATGCTCGCAAGGGAGTTTGGGTCAATTACCTGGATCACCGTTAACAGAACTGACGAGTTGTAGAGAGACTTTCTTGCCTAGCAACTCATGAACTTCATCAGCAATAGAAGCATTGAAATCAGTGAAGTCCAACACATTCTTTTTCATCAAAACTACGGTTCCCTTGATCTTCTTCTTGTTGCCTTCACCATGTTTGCCGGCCAATGACTTCATAATATGCTCCATTTTTGATTGAGTGTCGTTATCTATCTTCTCAAAATATTGGTCCTGCGATCAAAGTAGGCTGAATTGGAATTTATAGGCAATGAAATCTGCCGTGGCAATGCAAGGAGGTCATCTGTGCTCTGTGGGGACGCACAAAGAAGGTTATCCTGGGGGCACGGGAGAAAGCCGGTTGTGCGTGGATGGAAAATGTACTAATACATTTAAAAATCACAATAAAAGTCCTCTTAAAAATGTGTTCATCATCTAATGCCCAATGCTAACATTTGATAAATTAAAATAATTAATTAAATATTCTATTATGCTATAAACAATTATATGCCATTGAGTTGATTGAATAATATTTTCTTTTTCTTTTTTTTTGTCATTTCAACTAGTTGTCAATTGAAATAAAGATTTTATAATTATTTAAATTATTCAATAAAATTATGAATTTAAGATGAACATAAACATAAATACATTAAATTGTATTATTGAAATATTTGATTTAATATGAAGGAAAGATAAGAAGAAATAGTAAGAAATTTTTTAAAAATTCATGTGAGTCCTTTATATTGGAAATCATCTTTACTTGCTATTATAATCACAATACCTAATCATAACCGATTGAAATTCATATCCACAAGTCATGCAACGATTTGGTTTATACTGTTTAGAATTAAAGTTAATATATACTCAAATTAAAATTCTCTTTTTTTCACTAAATTTTCTTTTATATATGATTTATGTGTTATCATTTGTTTGTAATTAATTTAACAAAACGATGCTCTTTAGGCTAAATGATATGTTTTGATAATGTAGATTACTTTTAAGGAGATTTAGAACACATTTTTTATACATTTAATCTAATTCACATTTATTTCACTTGAAATATAATTATTTAAAACATAAGGGACCAAAAAATATAAATTCAAACTTTTGACTAATTTTAACTTGATTTTGCTTGTTAGATATTGCAGTTTTCCATTAGTTGTCCTAAATTTGCCTAAAATAAAAAATTTGGGATCATATTTATTTTGGTCAAAATATCAGGGATTAGTTTAACTCATAGACCAAACGTTGGAGAACCAAAATTGCACATTCCTTTATTTTAATCATGTTTGATATCCCAACTCTTCCTTTTATATTTACGTTTAAATTATTTCAAATATCAAAATCAATTAAAAAATAAAAACTACTACAATATTTGTTTTGACATGTACAAAATTCACTAAATAATGTTGAAAATTTCACTCATTTTTCGTTATAACAATTTTGGATACCTTTCCGTACCTTTATTTTCCACGTTTCTTTGACATTCACTTTTTGCTCTTCACTTTTTATTGGGACCGGCATCTCGGTTGGAGTATTCGCAAAATATTTTCTAAGTAATGGGCATTAGATGATGAACAAATATTTAAGAGGGCTTTTATTGTAATTTTAAAATGTATTGCATTATTTCATCCAATCACAACCGGTTTTCTCCGGTGCCGGGTACATGTGCGTCCCCACAGAACACAGTTGGGCTGCTTTTGACCAGGTAGTCTTGGAATATTCAACTACGAACTTTCCAGTTACGTCGTAGACTATGCAAATTGGGATTGAGTAAACGTTTTGTTTTGTTTTTGTTTTTACTGTCCCCACAATCTTCTTACCGCTCAACTATTATGCTAACTTTCCAGTTACGTCGTAGACTATGCAAATTGGGATTGAGTAAACGTTTTGTTTTGTTTTTACTCCCCCCCAATCTTCTTACCCCTCAACTATTATGCTAGGCACACGGTTCGAATTTTGAATTTGACAGCAATCTTTTCTGATTATTAGGCTAATCCTAATGGCTAGACTGAATAAACGTTGTCATAGGTACTTATATCTATAATACACGCTACATATTTATTATTATACGTTACAATCCTTGAAATTTAGATGTTCGACAGAATGAGATAAGAAAACACAAGAAAGTATTTCTTTTTTACACCAGCTTTTATTTTTTGTTTTTTTTTTCGATACGATAGCTTCCTATACTATAAGAAGAAAAAGGGCCTAATAGAGTTTTGGAGTAATTCGAAAGGGACTGAATCATTATCGGATCAGACGAATATACTATACAATCACATTTAAACCCTTACCTCTCACCTTACCAAGTCTTAATCAATGGCCTAGTGGTTAACACTAGCTTTTATTCAAAGTGAAAGAGCAAGGAAAGTTAAGTTGCTGTACGTCCAAATTTGAAAAGTAAACAACTGTACGTCCAAAATTGAAAAGTAAACAACTTGTCAATGGCTACGGAAAGTTTCATCACCTCTTCTGCATGCTGTTTCGGAAAGACGCGTACTTTGTGGTGGGCATTGAAATTTTTGACTCCTTCTGGGTAAATTTAAGAATTTATTAACAAAAAAAGTCATGAAGAGTGGCTGGTAAATTTAAGAATTTATTAGACATAATTTAAACAAGTTTGAGTCGTGCTAAATAGCACTATTTTAAGAAACTATTCCAAGAGATTGAAATATTTTTTTAAAATTAAACAAACCATCTTCTTGTAAACAAGAAGGAACAGAACCAGCAAATATCGAATAAACATAATAGAGAAGGATAAACAAGAATGAAGAGAAGAACGAAGAAAGAATGATATGCCAAAACTTTATCCTCAAAGATTAAGATGAAAGATAAAACTTTATCTCAGTGCAAGAAAGGGGGGAATCCATCAATTTGCACTAGATAGGCTTGACTCAACTTTGTTCTCATGTGCGCGAATCTACACTAATGATCAACTTAACATAAGCCCAATAAGAACCTAAACTCAATAAAGAACAATAAACTCAATAGAGAACAATAAAGAGATTCTGAAGAACCTAATAAGTTACTCCACTTATCCCCAAACTTCTCCGAATTAATTTCTTACTTAATTTTGAGTTTTCCATTTTTTTTATTTTAATGCATCATTCGATAATCTAAGAGTAAATTAAGTGTATTAATGGATACTCGTTAACACATCTACTTTACTATATAAATTCATCCTGTATCCTAGCATTTATTATCCTCATTTTTACTCAAACACTTTTCCAACTTAATTCTAAATTTTTTTTTTAAAAACACCAACACCTTGAGCCCTTTTTAATGAGTTTCTATAAACACTAGTTACACAACTACATTAATTATGTAAAATAAACAAATGTATCTCTGTAATTGTACATCATCATATATGCATGGTAGGAAGAAGCAGTTATCACAACAAGTTTAAGCCGTGGTCAAATAAAAGAGTGAAGGGGGGGGGGGGGGGGGATACAATGGGGTTTTGTTCATATCATAGTAGTACAATTTTCAAATCATAGAAGTACTATCAACTATGCCCATACCTCCTTTAAGTTGAATCAAATTTTACAAACCATAATCAACTTTACATAAAATTTGCACCAGCAGCCGAATGAAGAATGCATGGGAGAATAATTACACTTACCTTCTTGAGGTTTCTCATGGTTAAGTGAGAGCCTTACTCTGAATATCAAGATCACATTTCAGTGCCCATTACAATATGTCAGAAAAATCTAACCTAACTTCATCTTCGTATTATTTTTAGGATATTTAAAAATGTGAAAGTATCAGTGCAAGTTCTTTTTTTTTTTTTTTTTTTTTTTAAGTATCAATACAATCTGAAAAGTCTGTAATGTTCCCACCCTATAGTTCTCGTACGAGTATTTCTATAAATCAAACTAGTGTTAGTTGTCCTATTTAGCTAGTATGATGGGCAACGTGGAATTCAATTTCAAGATGTATTAGTAATAGGTTAGACTAGAGGCGGCAAATTAGATTGAAATCCACTTATCCATCCATGTAATTAAACCACTATTATATGGATTTGGATGACTAAAATAAATCTAATGATTTTAAATGGATCACCATTTAAAATCAATTAAGTTGATGGATTTAAATGAATAAACCATTTTATCTATATTTATGCAATTATTAAAAAAAATATGGACGAAAAGTATAATCTGACTTATCTATCTCTCCCCGTTCCCTCAACAGGCGGCTCCCATGTCTTTCTTCTCCCGAAGAAGAACCTTGCCAGCATCACTATCATTCATCAGCCATCCTATTCTCATCAAACAAATTTGATCCCAAAAATTCCTATAACTAACTAGTTTTTGAAAAAAAATCCAAAACTCAGTCTTCTTTCTCTCAATAGTCTAGGCATCTCAAGTTCAACGAGAGCTCAAAGTATTTTTTTTTTCTGTGTGCAATTATGTGACATGCACTTTTGGAAAGGCCATCTTCCAAGTTTTGACAAATTTGTAAAATGCATATTGTACTATCAAAGGTTCTTTGGGTATATTGAAGTCTGAGAAGTGTGATCTTTAGATTTTTTTTTTTTTTGTGAATATTTACATTTGTTTTGATATATGATAGTGATTTGAAGCCAAATCAGAATCAAGGGACTCATTAGGAGTAGCCCATTTGATTAAAAAAAATAAAAGTTTGTATACAAAAGGACAAAAATGAAGTTCTCAGTGTATCTAAGGCATTTTTTTCATTGTAGCTCAAAACACGCATTTTTCAATTGTCCATACACATCAATACATGTGGTTATAATATACCGTGCACGTTAGTTAAATGATTTTTAAATGGACAATTGGATATCTATCATCCATTTAGATCCAATCTACATACAATCATTTATTATATGTATTTAAATGAATTGGATGCTATAATAATCTACAAATCTTTTATACGAAATCAATTATGATCCATATATCCATCTTGCCGCCTCTAGGTTAGATGCCTAAGAGATAAAAAGCCACGTAAGGCATACGGTAGCCTTGGGATTTTGTTTAGAATAAGTCAGATCCTCTGTCCGTCGTCTTTTATTTTGTGAGTTGCAGCCGCTGCAATGTGAATAGTAGTAGAAGAAGAAAATTCTTTGCCTCTTGATCCGTTTCCGGTGAATTTTTCCTTGTGAGTTTATGTCATTTGTCAATTTGGATCCATCAGTATTTAACTTCCTATTGGTTACGTCAAGCATGAGAGGTAGGAGATGGTTGTTGAACAACCCATAAGATAAAAGTCAATATGAGATTTTATTACCTTTAAATGACCTTTGAGGGAGATCAAGAATTGTGTATTCCAAAAAAAAAAAAGGAAAAAACTCAAGATGGAAGCAACAGAATGAGAAGGAGACATGGAACATCGTGCATGCATGATATAGATTGGTTCTCCGTTGGAGGAAATTCTGAAAAATGAATTAAGAAGAATATGAATCAGTAAGAAGTTGGATCAAATGAGGGAAAAGGAGGTGTACGTTTTGGCTAATAATCTATTTCGAATTACAATACTTTTTTCATAAAAAAAAAAAGAATACATACTTTCATTCCTTGAGATTTGGATCAATGGCAAAAAATAAATCAAGGATGCAACGAATACATCAATTTCGAGAAATACTTATGTAACATATTTGAAAAATAATTATAAAGAATAAGCTTGATAAATCATATGCAACCCAATAAATTAAATATCTGTACATGTCATTAATATCACCTTTAGATCTATTTTTTAACTTGTTCACACTAAAATTTTAGGTCTGACAAGAGAATCTAAGAAATTTCAGATCTAATAAATCCACTGATCTTACAAAAATAATCTCAAATTTAACAACAAAGAGACAAAAAAAAATTAAAAAAAACTCCGACTATGAGATCTTGGAGAAAAGAAAACTCCCACGAAATATTCTAAGTGAGAAGAAAATTCTCAATCCTAAAAAAATACTTTGCTATACATAAAAATATAAGAGGAGAAGGTCTCCATCCACGGAGAAAGTAAAGCCTAGTTTGTAGAGTGAGAGAGGGAAGAGAAACTTGGGTTTAAAGGGAAGGAAAATGTAAATTTCTATCATATCTTTTTAATTGGGCATTTAAGTTACAATACTTAAGATAAACAATCATGGTCAATCAAGAAGCTTTCTACGATTAGAAGCAAATATTCTAGAAGTCTTTGATAGCACTAGGTTGATTGACCAACTATTAAACGCAATTCCTTCTCCTTTTTTTTTAAATTAATTTCTTTGTTATACATCTTTGAATGCAAATAATATAAAAGTCTTTAGTCTTTAATAGAGATATTAATCAAGTGATAATGATGTACCTAGTTTGAGCGTCAAATCCTTTCATCTTCCCTTTTGCGTATAGCAGAGCTTGGAACGATGAAGAAACAAAGGTCATTTTATATGTCACAAGTTGGTCGATGGTGATGATAATCATTGGATTAACCATTCTCACACTGATAGTGTATATAATGTCGGCGGTGAATGAATGACAATAATACAAAATTTGAATTTGAAATTTAATTTTCATACATATGACATGGATCTAAATGTGATAATGTATACATCGTCAGTATATATTAGATTTACTCATAATAATAATAGAGTAAATCTTATATATACTGACAGTGTTTACAATATCACATTAGATTCATGATACATATACAAAAACTGGATTTAAAATTCAAATTTTTTGTAGTTATCATTCATCTAACGCTAGCTAGCAGTGTATATATTATCAGTATAAAAAAATTAATCCATAATAATAATAATAACAACAACAACAACAACACTTGAAACACTATGTATCTCTTCTCAAGTTTCCCTTATTCTGATAATATATAGAAGGGAATATTATGTCCTAAAAGGTAATCTACAATGTCACAACACTTTGCATTGGTTTCTCACAAGTCAACGAGCATATTGTACGCACGTCACAAATATTAGGGTGAAAATCACTTTTTGCCAAATATTTACGCTTACTACCACTCTTTCATCAAGTATAATTTAATTTGAAAATTATTAAGCTCAAAAAAATTACTAAAAAATTATTAAACAATATTTTAATCTAAATCGCGATATTAAGTATAAATGTTTGAACTCCAAAAACTCTTTTATCCTAGCCCTCGGATCCCAAGACACACCAATCCGTAATAGTCTATATCATAGTGGGCATCAATTTGATGATCTTGTCTTTTGTCTTCCCCCATCAAATTTCTTTTTAATTAATTTTCTTTTCTTTCTTTACAGGTTCATGGAATAAAGTTTGAAATTCAGATTATAATCACAAATCTAAGAACCAATCATGCATTAGACAAAGACATGATCCATTTCTTATTCTATTTCGGCAAATCACATGAATTATAGGCGTGAAAACAAGTGGAAGTAGAGGAGAGGAAGAAATTTCATACGTACATCATCTTTTAGACAAAACTATTTAAAGGATAAATCTCAATATGCATTTATGATCATCAAAGCAATACTAGTGTAATTAAAATCCAATTTGCATTTCCATACTTCACAAAAAAAAAAAAAGTGACCTACGATCGTGGAAAAAGGAGTAAGTACATACTTTTAAGTTCGTTAATTTTGCAAGCTATTGATGTAACAAATTGATGCCCATTATTATGCTTGAAGTTCACAAATGTGATGTGCATATTGCTAATATGGGATGTCTAAATCAATATGTAGAGAGAATATCCTTATTTTGGACAATTGTGTGTATTTGTATACAAGAATCAAATTGGATATGGTGAGAATCATATTGCTATACTATTTGGAATTCCTTTGCCAGTTATTCCACTTTCACTCGTAGGGAAAAGCAAGGTGTATGGTATGTTAACTGAATTTGATCCTCAATTCCAGACAGAGTTCTCCCAAATCTTTTAAAAGCTTCCAGTGGTTCTGAGTTCTTAGTCCATTCAGGATTCTCTCTTTGTCCGAGGTAAACCTCATCAGTAGTATGCCTTGACAAGATCTCAATGGTGGAAAGGCCAAGTAGAGTCTGGGGTTGGGATGCGATAGTTTTCAAGAAAGCCTTATCAGGATTAGACTTGAGCTCTTCATACTCTTCAGTACCAGGCTCTGGCATGAATCTGGGGCTCGTGGTGGGGCGATTTGGCTGAAAACCTGCATAAGGCCACTGTCCGAAATTGGTCGCTGCATGAAGAGCTGAAGCCAACCATATTATGATAGTGCATGAGTTAATCAGCTCTGTGATGGTCTTCATTTGAGGCCAACATTTTTCATCTTTCTTGTCGGCATGTCCCTTTTCTCTGAATTCTTTCCACCAGGCTTGGAGTTCAGTGTCTTGTTGAATCATCTGGTCAGCTTTGTAGAAAAAGGAGCAGTAGTCTGTGACCCAAGTTTTGATAGCTGACCAAATCTTTAATCCATCAACGGCATATGGATAGTCATGGATTATTAAGCGAAGGCCATATGGGGAAAACTTGAATCCTCAACTGCCATTTTTCGGTGGGAACCATCTCATTAATTGAAAATTCAAAAATTAGTGTCCAAATTTTCTAGCCAGAATTTATCAGAATACCATAAGAAAATGGTTGATGATAAACTTGCCTTTTAATTAGATCAGCAGGAAGTGCTTGCTCGGGAAACACCCAATCCCTATATTGAAGGGATGACATTTCCATTGCACACACTGAAGGAAACAATGTACTCTCAACAATTCCTTTTGCATTAGTCAGGATCTGACGACTTATCGCATTTATATTCATTGTGTCGCGGAAGTGAGGATGGAGAAGCTTATATACAGGATGGAGCACACTTAGTTGCCTGTTTGTTGCAATCACAATCGGCCCAATTACTGCATGTGTATGCAACCTGTCAACGGAGTCAATTTCATCAAATCTACCAGTTCAGATAAGAAACTAAATTTGCAGGAATGATAATAGCAGAAGCTTTTCAAAATTGTCTTGTACCAATGTGTGATGAGTTGGCGGATGCCAGAGTCATTGACTGCAACATAAGCTTTAGCCAGCTGCCAAATGGAATTCTCAACACCTTGTTCGGCAGGTGTGTATACTTTGCTAATGGAACCAAATTTATCGCCATCTGGATGAGGCAATCTTAGTTCAATTGCTAATGGCTTTAGTGTTCCATCTTTTTGTAGAAAGAGCAGTGTCCTAGAAGCGTAAGTTTTGGTAGGTGTAGCATTTATTCGCCTTAGATATGGCATAATTGTATCATGGTGATCCAAAATGAAAAGACGATTAGTCTTGATTGCCTGTGGTCAAAATTATACACAAATCACTCGAGTTAATGACGAATTACAAAAGCCACTATATTGATTAAACATATCAGAGATAGAAATTGATTTGCTTAGTCATACATCTTGAATTGTCATGCCCTCCAGTTTATTCTCTATATGTTTTCTGGTTATTGTACTAGACTGGTTACCATAGACCTTAGGATCTAGCTTGCTCGATGGAGGGAACACCTGAGGAACATGTAAAGAATATTAGCAAATGCTGTCAAATGAAGGAAATGGAGGGAAATGTGATGTGTGTGTGTATAGCCTCAATTTGCAAGTTTTTCCCTTTAGACTAAAAGCTAAATAACAGGGTTCCAAAGTCTACGTGAAGGCCTCTTATTATCACAGTGTTCAGTCCAGCCAACATTTCTCTTGCAAATTCTTCATCAGTCCTCCATGCAGATTTATTTCCTGTAGCAAAAGAATATAAACTCCTCAGGATTAACACTGGTATCTTTTGAAAGGTCTTCCACATGTAGATGTATGCACTAGATAGCAACTAAAGAAAGTTGAAGATCGAAAGTGCAGTTGGAACTTGGAAAACAAACTTTTGGATTACCTTCAATAATCTTGAGCAATGGGTATTTCAGAAGTCCTTCACCATCTGTCGGCAGCACTTGCTTCAAAAACTCAAGAGAGATGCCTTCGGTTAAGCTTTTGGGTATCTTGATTCCTCCTTCATAGATTTTCTGCACATCTTCAAAGCTGTCAAACTCCATAGAATTGCTGTCAGATTTATTCCCATACTCGGAGAGAAGGAATTGAGAAATCGACTTCAATTCGTAAGCAAGGAAGTCTGACATCTTCAAGTGTCCAAATCGCTCATCTCTTGGTACATAAATGTTTAGGCTCTCAAGCAGTGGCAACCCGCTCTCAGAGTTTGGATCTGACGAAAAACATAATTGAAAAGGAAAAAAACAATCAGTATACACTACATTAACCTCATCAACTTAATAGATTACCAACCTGTGACTCAGAGATGAGAAAAGAGCTAAGCATTTTGGAGAATTTTGAATATATCTGTAATCACAATAGTGGTTCAAATATATATCATTGCTGATAAAAATGACCTGTCTTAGTACATGGTCTCCCGGTTCTTCCCCTGCGAGGGTAAGGATACACGACAGATCCTCCCAAAATTGGACTAACGTAGCTTGCGTCCTTCCTGTCTGGATCTCCCAGATCATTATAACAAGCGTAGTCATATATTCTGTCCCATTCCTTAAGCTCTCCAGTTCCATCTCCTCTCAGGTTTGCTAATTCTGCTTCTCTGTAGAACTTCAGTGGTTCTGACGTGTTATTAGGAAGATATGCCTGTATAATTGTAACAATTGACAATTATGTACAGTCTAACATATATGCATCATTCATCCAGGAAATATACCCATAACAATGTTTGGTTAACTCTGTTGGCAAATACTAATTCAAGTATATTGAAAGGTTGTTTCCAGCTGATAAAAAGATAAAAACACAGAGGAGGACCTTTCAAGTTTCAACTGCAGTACCTTAGAGACTAAGCAGTTTCTGCTATCATGTATTATGTGTTTGACATAGTAATACCTGATTAGAGAAGAAAATGCGGTCTGTTTTGTATTTATCAGCTGGATAAACGCAAGAGTTGCAAACAAAGTGGATGCTATCATGTCCAGGAACATTTTCAAGAGTTAGAGTCTTGAGGTAAAACTCATATTGGTGAAAATTTTTTATTATGAAAGCTCCTGGAACTCCAATATCTTCATCCCAGTCAAATGTGACAGACAAGGCTGATTCACCAGCTTTTACAGAGGAAAATGTAGTGATCCAGTTTTCCAGGTAAGCAGGAGTCCCTAATTTCCCTTTCACCCGTTCCCTGCAAAGAAACATAACAGTATCCAATTCAGGTTACTTGTGTTTGCTAAGTCACTAAGTATACAGAAACATTCTTTGCTATGAAACTTTGACATCTTCTACTATTATATACACCTTAGCAAGAAAGTCATCAATTTGTTCTCAATTAATTTGCATATCATCCATTTCCAATATTGAGAAAAGTTATTGGAGTGTATAACTAATTCTATATTGATGGCAGGACCAACATCCTAAGCAATCAATTTCATCTTAGGATGTTAAATGTCCACTCAGTATGAAAAATATTTGAACTATTCAAAATGTGGAAAACTGTGACAAGATTAAGAACTGATCATTTAAACAGCAAAAGGTTTACTAACTAATTTTAAATCTTTGCATACAGGATCGATGATCAAGGCAATCACGAACGAATTCGACCTCCACTTTGGACAAAGGAAAAATGATATCATTCCATCAAGCTGCAATACAAGAATAATAACATGCATGAAAGCTTGTATAGATTAAAATGAGAGTGTTTTGGTTTAATCTGTTTGGAATTGCAGTAGTTTATCAAAAAGCACTTAATTAGTAGGGCTTTTGATCAAAGTATTTATAAAATGCTTAATCAAAGTGTTTGGGTGCATACTTGTGGATGTACTTTCTCTATTTGATAATGTGTAATTTTAAATTTCTAAAACATATTTATCTCTTCATTTAATTCAAAACTTATAATAAAATTGTTAAATTTAATTTTTTATTTTTTGGAACATAAAAGTTGCCCTAAAAATGCAAATTTTGAGCTTATGCCAAAAGTACTTTGTTGGCTAAAAGCTCTAGTACCCAATTTAAAGAATGATGGTCATCAAACACGTTAAAAGTACTTTTCTCTTCTGAAAGTTTTTTTTTTTTTTTAATCAAAAACACTACAACCCTAAATGGAGCTCAAGGCGAGTGCATGGGTGGGGAAGTGTATATGTGGTATAAAAGCTCATGAAGGGAGGGAGCAATGGCTAGACCGGGAAGTGTAGGAGACTATTTCCTTAGTCCTAAACCTAGAAGTTTGCATGACTAACTCTTTCAAGTACTGCTAGAAGTAAAATCGTCTTCTTTTTCCAACATAAAATCATAGGTCTTGATGACGTGCATACAGTGACGGAGCCAGGATTTTTTCTTTGGGGGGGGGCCAAAATTTTTTCGAACAAAATTATTTAAATATGTTATGTTCAAAATAATTTTCATCTATTTAAATATATGGCATCTTAAAATATCAAATATTAACTTTAATTATAAAGATATGTCTATTTCATAAATATGTAGCATAGTCATAACTAAAATTAAGACAAGAAATAACCTTTGATTAAATATCTTATAACATCACAAATCACCTAAGTTGCACATTATGAGAAGATGCTCCAATATGTCGCTTGAGCAAAAACAAAAATATAACTATGCAATATAATTATAACTATTTTCAATTAAAAAGAGATAAAAATTATGTTAACATGTCTTGAAATTTCATCCTCTTTTATTAAACGTAAATTGAGCTTTACGTTCTTTCATAGAACTAAATTCATCTATAATTGAATCAATGGTAAATTTTCGAACAACTTCCTTTTTTTATGTACATTGTTAGACAATCATTCAAGAAATTATCTTTTATCTTGTTTTGGAGTTTTGTTTTGATTATCTTCATAATTGAAAATGTCCATTCTATAGACTATAGAACGAAGCCAGGATTTTTTCTTTGGGAGGGGGGCCAAAATTTTTTTGAACAAAATTATCTTAATATATTATATTCAAAATAATTTTCATCGATTTAAATATATGACATCTTAAAATATCAAATATTAAATTTAATTATAAAGGTATGTCTATTTCATAAATATGCAGCATAGTCATAACAAAAATTAGAACAAGAAATAACCTTTGATTAAATATCTTATAACATTACAAACTATCCAAATTGTACATTATGAGAAGATGATCCAATACGTCACTTGTGCAAAAACAAAAATATAACTATGCAATATAAATATAACTATTTTCAATTAAAAAAAAGATAAAAGTTATGTTCGCACACCTTGAAATTTCAACCTCTTTTCTTAAAAGTAAATTGAGCTTTACATTATTTCATATAACCAATGATGGAGCCAAGGGGGGGCTGAGGGGGGCCATGGCCCCCCCTAAGTTTTGAAATTTTTAATTCATAGTATGTAAATATATGTATAAGAAAAAGTTGGCCCCCCCTAATTTTTTACAATTTTAGTTTATATTATGAGAGTTTATATATATATATATATATGTGTGTGTGTGTGTGTGTATGAATTAGCCACCTTTGATATAATTTTTTCTTCAAAAAAGTTATTTATTTTTTATTGTGCTAATTATTTAACATTCAAAAACTTAAATATATAATTTCATAATCCATAGTAAATTGACCCAATTTGACATATTATAATAAAAGACTCAATTCATAATTATGAATGGGCTAAAATAAAAATAATTACTTTATTAGTCCATATACAAATATACAACTTAGCCTAATTGATAAAAAAAATTAAAATTAATGATCTATCCTCTTGTTGACCCATATACAAATATACAAATAATTACTTGAAGGCTTGGTGAAGACAAGAAATTGAGTGATCTATCATGTTGTTGATAGATTGATTATATTTGTTTTCACTCTTCATGTATCAACTACAATTATAGAACAGACATTTTCAATTATAAATATAATCAAAACAAAACTGCAAAACAAGATAAAAGATAATTTCTTGAATGATTGTCTAACAATATACATAAAAAAGGGAAGTTGTTCAAAAATTTAGTACTGATTCAATTATAGATGAATTTAGTTATATGAAATAATGTAAAGCTCAATTTACTTTTAAGAAAAGAGGTTGAAATTTCAAGGTGTGCGAACATAACTTTTATCTTTTTTTTAATTGAAAATAGTTATATTTATATTGCATAGTTATATTTTTGTTTTTGCACAAGTGACGTATTGGATCATCTTCTCATAATGTACAATTTGGATAGTTTGTAATGTTATAAGATATTTAATCAAAGGTTATTTCTTGTTCTAATTTTTGTTATGACTATGCTGCATATTTATGAAATAGACATACCTTTATAATTAAATTTAATATTTGATATTTTAAGATGTCATATATTTAAATCGATGAAAATTATTTTGAATATAATATATTAAGATAATTTTGTTCAAAAAAATTTTGGCCCCCCTCCCAAAGAAAAAATCCTGGCTTCGTTCTATAGTCTATAGAATGGACATTTTCAATTATGAAGATAATCAAAACAAAACTCCAAAACAAGATAAAAGATAATTTCTTGAATGATTGTCTAACAATGTACATAAAAAAAGGAAGTTGTTCGAAAATTTACCATTGATTCAATTATAGATGAATTTAGTTCTATGAAAGAACGTAAAACTCAATTTACGTTTAATAAAAGAGGATGAAATTTCAAGACATGTTAACATAATTTTTATCTCTTTTTAATTGAAAATAGTTATAATTATATTGCATAGTTATATTTTTGTTTTTGCTCAAGCGACATATTGGAGCATCTTCTCATAATGTGCAACTTAGGTGATTTGTGATGTTATAAGATATTTAATCAAAAGTTATTTCTTGTCTTAATTTTAGTTATGACTATGCTACATATTTATGAAATAGACATATCTTTATAATTAAAGTTAATATTTGATATTTTAAGATGCCATATATTTAAATAGATGAAAATTATTTTGAACATAACATATTTAAATAATTTTGTTCGAAAAAATTTTGGCCCCCCCAAAGAAAAAATCCTGGCTCCGTCACTGCATATAACTAAATTCATCTATAATTGAATCAGTACTAAATTTTTGAACAACTTCCCTTTTTTATGTATATTGTTAGACAATCATTCAAGAAATTATCTTTTATCTTGTTTTGCAGTTTTGTTTTGATTATATTTATAATTGAAAATGTCTGTTCTATAATTGTAGTTGATACATGAAGAGTGAAAACAAATATAATCAATCTATCAACAACATGATAGATCATTCAATTTCTTGTCTTCACCAAGCCTTCAAGTAATTATTTGTATATTTGTATATGGGTCAACAAGAGGATAGATCACTAATTTTAATTTTTTTTATCAATTAGGCTAAGTTGTATATTTGTATATGGACTAATAAAGTAATTATTTTTATTTTAGCCCATTCATAATTATGAATTGAGTCTTTTATTATAATATATCAAATTGGGTCAATTTACTATGGATTATGAAATTATATATTTAATTTTTTGAATGTTAAATAATTAGCACAATAAAAAATAAATAACTTTTTTGAAGAAAAAATTATATCAAAGGTGGCTAATTCATACACACACACACACACACATATATATATATAAACTCTCATAATATAAACTAAAATTGTAAAAAATTAGGGGGGCCAACTTTGTCTTATACATATATTTACATACTATGAATTAAAAATTTCAAAACTTAGGCCCCTCAACCCCCCCTGGCTCCATCATTGCGTGCATAGCAACGATCACATGGAAGAAGTTAGTTATGGATCGAAAGCAAAATGCAGCAGAAGATGTATATTTAGGTACCTGAATGATCAGCCTTGACAGAACTGACGAGCTGCAAAGAGACCTTTTTACCAAGAAACTCATACAGGAGATCAACAACTGCAGCACTAAAGTCATTGAAGTCTAACACATGTTTCTTCATCAAAACCACTGTTCCCTTAATCTTCTGCTTTTTGCCATGAGCGTTTTTTCCTATGATGGCCTTCACAAACTTATTCTTTCAATAGTAACCCTTAATCCGAGATAAATCTCAAAAGCCGGCAACTCTTGAGGCCACCCAGAAAACTAATAATCTAACCCCAAACCCTCCCAATGATCGATGTGGGATTTTTGGAAAGGCCAGTAAAGCCACTGCTACTAAAGGTATACTAACCCCCATTACACTCAAAAACCTTTCCATACTTTCTTTTTCTTTCAACAGGAGAAATCAGAATTAAATCACTAATCCTTAATCTCAGGTAAATCTCAAAAGCCAACAACTCTTGAGGCCATCCAGGGAACTAATAATCTAACCCCAAACCCCCCCAATCACCGTCTCGTTCTTCCAAGAAAAAGAAATCAAATTGGTAGTGCACGAAGAAAATTATAGGTGATGAGCTTTTCAGATTGGAAGTGCTTTAAATAGAGGATAGCAGGTGTTTTGAATGACACGGGCAGAAACTTAATAAGGTTGTTTAATTTGTTGACCAAGGTCTATCTGCATAATTTATGGGTCAATGACCAAAAAACCTTCAATAAAGTAAAAGTTGGATGGAGTAAAATTTTTACCGACTTTTACTAGTTTGAGTGCAAGTATATGTAGAGACCTTGCTTGAAGCAATTTTTTGCACAGGCAATAACCATGACTAAACAAATTAACCGACACTGCACCATTTTCATTTTTTCTAACACATTCTACCTTCAATTGCGTTGTTCAGGTAACTATGCAAGTTCATTGTTTCTTTCTTTGGGTTAATTTAGAGAGACCAGCATTAATAGAAACTATTTTAATCTAGTCTAACACGGCGTGTGAGGATGCCCAGATAAATTATAGGTGCAGTAACATATGACAGGAATTCGATCTTTGAAAAGTTGGCAAAGAAGCATCACTTATAAAGAGACGGATAATGCTATTCACAAAACCTTTTCAAGATTCTTGCACGTTCGTTGTTTAAAGGGATAAATCTGACGTAGTATTCACCTGAAGCATGAGCATCAAAGCAACATAAATACAGCAGAGATATTGCATTTGTATACTTATAAGTTGTGACTTACTTCATTATTGAAAACGCAATAACTAAATGAATAACACAATACATATATGAAGTTACAATTTTAGGGCCACGCAAGAAATTTGAGTAACAAACTGATGCCCTATAGTAAGTTTAAAGTGTACAAAAGCAACAGTTTGAGGTTCATTCATAATGCAACGCGTACATCGTCACACATGCTATCTGACCAGTATGCAAATGATAATTGATACTTTTAGACAATTTTACGGACACTTTATTTTGTACTCTAGCTGTAACCATTTGGAATCATATTGCTATACTATTTGGAATTCCTCTGCCAGTTATTCCACTATCACTTGTAGGGAAAAGTAATGTATATGGTATATTAACTGGTCCAACCCTGTTTCTCCACTTTGGATCACCATTCATCTGTAGAATTTGATCCTCAATTTCAGACAGAGTTTGTCCAAATCTTTTAAAAGCTTCAAGTGGTTCTGTGTCCTTTGTCCATTGAGGATTCTCCCTTTGGCCGAGATAAACTTCATCGGTAGTGTGCCTGGATAAAATCTCAATGGTAGAAAGACCAAGTAGAGTCTGGAATTGGGGTGTGATAGTTTTCAAGAAAGCCTTATCAGGATTAGACTTCAGCTCTTCATACTCAAGAGTACCAGGTTCAGGCATGAATCTGCGGCTTGTGGTAGGGCGATTTGGCTGATAACCAGCATATGGCCACTGACCAAAATTAGTTGCTGCATGAAGAGCAGAAGACAACCATATTATTATAGTGCATGAGTCAATTAGTTCAGTGATGGTCTTCATTCGTGGCCACCATGGTTCATCTTTCTTGTCAGCATGCCCTTTTTCTCTTACTTCTTTCCACCAGGATTGGAGTTCAATGTCTTCTTGAATCATCTGATCACTTTTGTAGTAAAAGGAGCAGTAGTCTGTCACCCATGTTTTGATAGCTGACCAAATCTTCAAGCCATCGACAGCATAAGGATAATCCTCAATTAGTAAGCGAAGGCCAAAAGGGGAAGTTGAATCCTTGACTGCCATTTTTCTGAGGGAAATGGAAACAAAAGTAAGACATTCATTGATAACTTCAAAATTTCCACTCAAATTATATCATGCAGACATTCATCAGATCACAGAAGAAAAAGTTAAATTTTGAAACTTGCCTTTTAACAAGATCAGCAGGAAGTGCTTCCTCAGGAAACACCCAATCCCTGTAAAGAAAGGATGACATTTCCATCGCATACCTTGAAGGGAAAAGTGTGCTTTCAACAACTCCTTTTGCATTAGTCAGAATCTGACGAGCTATAGCATTTATGTTCATCGTGTCGCGGAAGTGAGGATGGAGAAGCTTATAAATAGGGTGAAGCACACTTAGCTGCCTGTTTGTTGCAATCACAATTGGCTCAATTACTGCATGTGTGCGCAACCTGTAACCAGAATGAAGTGTGTGAACATCAACTATTTTCAGATTAGAAAATTACTTTGCATCAATAATAACCGAAGCTTTTACAAAATGTCTTATACCAGTGTGTGATGAGCTGATGAATGCCCGAGTCATTTACTGCAACATAAGCTTTAGCCAGTTGCCAAATGGCATTCTCAACTCCTTGTTCAGCAGGTGTATATACTTCGCTAATAGCACCAAATTGATCTCCATCTGGATGTGGCAAGCTTAATTCAATTGCTACTGGCTTTAAAGTTCCATTTTCATGCAGAAAGAGCAATGTCCTTGAAGCATAAGTTTTCGTAGGTGTAGCATTTATTCGCCTCAGATATGGCATAATTGTGTCATGGTGGTTCAGAATGAAAAGACGATTTGTTTTGATTGCCTGTTGAGAGAAAATGTTACAGAATTTTGAATCACTGAGTGATGAGTAAAATCTGTTCTCATGAGAACCAATATCTTGATCGAACATGTCAATGGGATCCAAATTGAGCTATTATTCATACCTCTTCAACTGTCAATCCATCAAGTTTATTCTCAATGTGTTCTCTGGTTATTGTACTAGTATGATTTCCATAGACATTAGGATCTATCTTGCTCACTGGAGGGAACTCCTGGAGAAAATAAAAAGTATATCAGCAAATGCTGTGAAATGTAGGAAATTATATGTCTCTGTGCATAGTCCATATTTGCAATTTCTAATAGGGTTTGAAGTCTACCTTGAGGGCACTGATTATCACAGGATTCAATCCAGCAAGCATTTCTCTTGCAAATTCTTCATCTGTCCTCCATGCAGATCTATCCCCTGTAGCAAAACCATTAGAAGTCCTGGGCATCATAAGTGGCATCTTTTGAAAGGATTTCCACATCTTTACGTATATAGTGACTAACAAAAGTGGAAGATAGAGAAAGCAATAGGAAACTGGAACTTCTGGATTACCTTCAATAATCTTTGGCAATGGATATTTTAGAAGTCCTTCACCATCTGTTGGCAGAACTTGCTTGAGAATCTCGAGAGAGATGTTTTCAGTTAAGCTTTTAGGTAGCTTGATTCCTCCTTCGTAGATTTTCTGCATATCTTCAAAGCTGTCAAACTCGCTTGGTGTGCTGTCAAATTGAGCCTCCAATTCAGAGGAAAGTAACTGAGAAATGGATTTTAATCCATAAGCAAGGAAGTCTGACATCTTCAAGTGTCCGAATCGCTCATCTCTTGGCACATAAATATTTAGGCTCATAAGCAGTGGCAACCTGCTCTCAGATTTAGGATCTGATGCAGGAGATGGAAAAAATCAAAATGAGTTCAGGGCTCAACGTTTTGGAGAATTCTGAATATGTCATCAAACTCTATTGGCAATATTGCTTGAACTATGTTACAATTATGATAAACTGACCAGTCTTAGTGGGTGGTCTCCCTGTTCTTCCCCTGCGAGGGTAAGGATATTCAACAGATCCTCCCAGGACTGGACGGACATAGCTTGGATCATTCTTGTCAGGATCTCCCAGATCATTGTAATAAGCATAATCATATATCCTGTCCCATTCCTTGCGCTCTCCAGTTCCATCTCCTCTCAGGTTTACTAATTCTGCTTCCCTATAGAACTTCAGTGGTTCTGGAGTATTATGTGGAAGATATGCCTGCAGAAGCATAACAGTTATGTGCTCAGTGTAACAAAAAGACTCCATTTTATCCAGGAAAACATTCATGAACGTGTTGTCAAGAATCAGTGAGCTAAAACTAACTCAAGCTCATAGAAATGATGTCTCCAGCTGATCAAGATCAAAACACTGAAAGGGAGAACATCTATTAACTTAAGACCATGCAAAGCTATTTCCCTTTTACCCATCCAAGAATTTAATTCCACAATGCCTATCTTTGTTTTCCAATATCCTTTTTACTGCACCACCTCAGAGACCAAAAATCTCTTCTATCAGGTATTCTGCCATTCTGTGTTTAACATGTTAACACCTAATACCTGATTAGAGAAGAAAATGCGGTCTGTTTTGTATTTATCAGCTGGATAAACCCAAGAGTTGCAAACAAAATGGATACGCTCATGTCCCGGAACATCTTCTAGAGTTACTGTTTTAAGGTAAAACTCATTATGGTGAAGGTTCTTTATGATAAAAGCTCCTGGAGCTCCAACTTCTTCATCCCAGTCAAATGTGACATTGAAGGCTGATTCGCCAGCCGTTAAAGAGGTGAGTGTAGTGATCCAGTTCTCCAAGAATGCAGGAGTCCCTAACTTGCCTTTCAATGCATTCCCTGCAAAGAAACATGAGACCATCCAAGGTTCATTTTTTTTTTTTTTGGTATTATTTAATGTGATACTTTTTATCACATGATATATGCGAGATAAAAAAGCCATTCACAATATAAAAAATGTTCATTGAAAAACATAGGTAAAGAATAATACTATTTTCCAAATAGAGCAAATTTGTTTGCTAACCAAATCATAACCTTCAATTCCAATTATGCATATCTTAAGAAACAAGTCAATTTTCTCTCGTTTCAGCAAACTGGAGCAATTGTCACGTTCATTAAGACCAAATTATGATCAATGAATACCAAAAATCAAGTATGATTTTGGTGTTCCTTTTACAGTTTGCTTGAGTTCTGAGCGATTGGACACAGCCTGCAGAGGGTATCTTCTTTTTTCCCTGGAGCAACAATGTGCACTGTAACATAATAACGGGGCGCAAATTGATATGTTATAAAAATCTTGGGGTAAATAAATAGTATTTTTGAGAATAAACTTTGTAAAGATCTGAATTCTTGGTCCATCTATTTCATGCATAAAATTTTTGTGCTATGGACGAGTTCTTCAAAATTATATACTAGAAATTCATCCAGGCCCGATTTGATCAAGACCAAGACTTTTTCTGCTTTTTTTAAACCTTTTTTTCTCCCTCGATTAACATCTTGAAAATGATCCTAATTTTGAATCTACGAAGCAGCATGTAATAAAAACAGGACTTCATGAGATCCTCAAAAAATAATGACAAGCACAGTCAATCAATAATATCTTAATCACGTAAATTATTCGTGAACATATGAGACACATTTTTTCTCAAAAAAAGAAATTTACGTTTTTAGTTAACATATTTTTCAAATCACTCTTTTATTTCACATATATCAAAGGAATAATTTTAGAAACCTCTCCTGAGGTTTTAACAATTTCACTGAGCTCCCCTGAATTTTGAAAAATTACACCTACCTCCCTTGATTTGATAGTTTTAGTAACAAAACCTTAAAATAATATTGACTTGGTCAAATTTTTAAATGAATACCCAAAAATACCCTTGTGTAATGGGTTATAATTTATTTTCCTATACAATTATAAGATTATCTAGTATAATTATAAGGAAAAGGTGCCAAAATTTTCATATCCATATCTATTATTTGATGAACAACTATAATAATAATTTTATCACTATGATAGAATACTTTTAATGGTATTTTATTATGAATTTAGATTTATAAGATAGAAAAGAAAATGTTAAAATAATTCATATAGAGTTTATAAATTTTTTGAGTTGTGGGATTATCATAATTTAGTAGTAGTTTTGGGCCATTTCTTTTTTATTTATTGTTAATTTTAGTACCAAAAATAGAAAAAAAATTTCAGCAAAAACATTGGATTACATGTAAGTTAACTCATCAAAAAAATCACTAGTTCAACATTTGGTTATAATAGAAACTAGAGATAATAGAAGTACCTATACAGTTTTTTTTGGCAAAAAATTTAAAAAAATAAATAAGAAGGAAAAGGAATGAAAAAATAACTTTAAAAGCCATTCTAAGTATAAGCATACCAAACAACGGAATTTCATAAAAACATTTAAGGGTAATATTATCATTTTAAATGATAAGAGAGATATGTATAATTTTTAATACCTCAATGAAGCTAAATAAAATTGTTCAAAACCTCAAGGAAGGTTTCTGAAATTATTCCTATATCAAATTACTAAAATATATTTTTCTATAAAAACTCCATAAGATAACAATCTAAATAGTTCTTAATATTATAGCACCTCATAAATGGAGGACCTGCCAATTGTCTCGTCGGGTAAAAGCACTAATAAATATTCATTCGTTAGTAATATACTCTATGCTGACTTAAGGGCAAATAGATCAAATGCTAGTTTTGAAGATCCCAATTCTTATACTTTTTTTTTTTTTTTTGTCGTAACGATAATATTTGTATAACCTACTTTAATCTAATCTAAAGAGAAGGAAGGCCGACGAGACCGGAGAAAATCATTTGAAAATGACAGCCACGATTAAGTGGCAAGGTGGTACCAATTCTTATACACTACTCTCTTTCTGGGAACTAGATATACATGAATAAGCCTCATTGAGTAGGAGTGGAGCGGTCTGAATGGTAGTTACATTTGGACCATACAAAGAAAAACTGAAAAAGTGCCAAAGGAATGGTGCAGGATGCTAGAGACCTGTCGGTAATGCCACTTTTTTGAGTGTATACATTCACATCTTTTCTGTATTAGTAAATTGTATCCACAAATTCTCTGGCATCACTCTCATTCTGGGATGATTGAATTTCTTAATTTAGACTGGACAAAAAAATTCAATGACCTGATAAAAATATTCTGTTTAATTGTTGCATGCAAAGATCAATGAAGAGATGAACCGTGATTCATTTTGACCTTTAGTTAGTGATGATAAAAAAAAAAAAAAAAAAAAAACCATTCTCATTAAGGTGTGTAGAGCTATTATTGCTCTTTCAAAGCAGCAACCAAAAGCCAAAAAATGAAAATCATTAAAACTTTAGAATTACAAATAAATAATCAAGTATAATAATAGAGAGAGAGGGAATGTAATTGAAGAAAATTAAGAAAATCAAGAAAGATATAATCAATGTAAACGTATATAAAGTAAGAAATTAATAGGTTAAAATTTACTACGAATAAAGAAGTATAGAATGATAAAAAAATAAAAATTTGTCCATATTTTAGTAATGATAATAAATAATCAATGTAACAGTATATAAAGTTGGGAATTAATAAATTGAAATTTACTATAAATAAGAAAGTATAGAATAATAGGAAAAAATGAAAGTTTTTCCAAATTTTAGTAATGGTAATAAATTATCAATCCAATAATAGGAATGGAGAATGTGATTGTAAAGAATTAAAATAGGAAAAGTATTAACAAAAAAATAAAATAAGACCCAAATTATAAAAATGTGTATAAAATAGGTAACTAATAGAATGTTTAAATTTACTATAAATAACGGACTAAAATAGGATTATAATTTATTGGTATAAAATATAGATAAAGAATAAAATCTACCAAGAAACATAAGCAAACACATTTTACCAAAATACAGCTAACTCAACAACTTACCAGAATAAGAAGTGAATAGCAAATTAATGTGTGTGTGTGTATGTATGTATGTAGTATGTATATGAATTTTCTAAAGATGTGGTGTAGAGAAAAAACTATCTATGTGTGCATTAACATTGCATACTTTGTCTAAATTTTAATACTAGTAATAAATTATCAAACCAATATTAGGAATAAAGAACGTGATTGATGATTAGAAAAGAAAATACATGAGTTGATTGACAAAAAGTAAAAAACACAAACATTAAAAATGTCCACATGGTAAAAAAAATAGATAGTCTACTTATAAAAAGTTAGAGTAACAAACTTAGTAACCTTCCAAAATCAGAACTGAATTTGTTTTAATATATATGTGTGTGCGTGTGTGTGTGTTATCATTTACAGCATGGGGGACCTGCCAGTTATCTCGTTGTAAAAGCACTAATAAATTGTCATTCATTAGCACTATTATCTTCTATGCCGACACAAGGGCAAATAGATTTAATGGCTAGTTTTGAAGACAAAGCAAATAGGAACCAATTAGTACCATATACTAGTGGTTGTATGTCCTTTTTTTTTTTTTTTTTTTTTTTGTGTCAACAACGATACATCTGTATAACCTATTATATCCTAATCTAGGATAGAGGGGGAGTCTAAGGAGACTGTGGTAGGGGACTAGTAGGTATATAAACTCAACTAGATCAAGGGAGTGCTCTGACACAACCCTTAGATTTTTTTCGTTACAGATGAAATTTGAACCCTCGCTTACAGGTCAAAGAGGGATTGAAACCCCTCCTGGTGGCCACTGAGCCATTAGCCACTCAGTGGCTAGTGGTTGTACGTCTCTTTCTGGAAAACAGATTCAGTACATGAAAACCTCATTGAATAGGGAGGGAGCTGTCAGAATACTAGTCACACTTTGGCGCATATAAAGAAAAATTGAAAAAGTGCCAAAAGAATGGTACAGGATGCTTAAGACCTGTCTTTTTTTTTTTTTTTTTTTTACCGGAGACGGCAACTATTATAACCTAATCTATTCTACACTAAGGAAGAGGAGGCGGACCTAAGGAGACCCAAGAATAATCCGGAAGGAACTGAACCACTATCGAACTAAACGGGTGCACAACACAACCGCCTGAATTTTTTTGAAACAAACGCCTCCCACCTCAACAAGCTACCAGCCTTTGGACTGGTGGTTGGATGCTCAAGACCTGTCGGTATTGCAATTTTTGTGGGTATGTATCCACATCTTTTCTGGATTACTAAATTGTATAAAAAAAAAATTTCTCTAGCATCATTCCCATCCTTGCTAGGATGATTGAATATCCTAATTTAGTCTGACCCAAGTAAAATTAATGACCTGATAAAAAAAATATTCCATTTAATTTTTTCATGCAAAGATCAATGATGAAGTGAATCGTGAGATGTTAAAAAATAAACCATTCTCATTAAGATGTATAGAGCTATTATTGCACTTGCCTGTCCAACTAAAGTTTTCCTTTTGTTTTTGGTGTTCTTTTTTTACTATATGTTATTTTTGGAGTTGTTTTTGAAAAATTTTAATATAGCAAAGTTTTTATAATATATTTTAAAAAATATTTTGGAATATTTAACGGTAGAAGAGTTTTTAGAATATATTTTGGGATATTTTTTAAGTATTAAAAAATTTTAAACTATTTTTTAGAATATTTTTTAAAAATTTTATAGTATTTGAACAACTAATTTTTGAAAAACTGTGAATCCAAACAGAGGTGACCAGGTTGGTGGGAAGTTTGTATCTGCAGACGTATGGTCAGTAACACAAGTTGTGGCCGGTGGGCTCGGAGAAGAAAGGAGCCGTAGAAGGAGGCAGTGGTAACTGGTAAGACAGGCAAGTGCAATAGGCCAAGAGAAAGAAGACAGGAAGGCAAAACGTAGATCCTGACTCTTGGGCTACTCCAAGTCACCTGTTGTAAAACTTTGAAGGCACACAATTTCATGAGTTTCACTTTACCAAGAGAAAACCTCCCCAAGATTTTGTTGGTTTCTTCCCATGTGAAGTGTCCTTAAAATCACTAGCAAAAGCTTGTGCATTGGGGGGATGACCATTTCTACTAGTGGATGAACAAAAAGCAAATGGTCTTGGGTGCTATTACCAAGAAACATCAAATTTTAATTTTTAATGACGAAAGTATCGAGCTAAATATATCGTTTCCCGAAGTGTTAATTCCTGGGGTTTGAGCTTGACTAACTGCAACATCCACGCTCCATACTAGGAGTTAAATTATCACAGGCCGGGATGAACTATAATTTGATGACATGAAAGAAATTATCTATATATGGAGAAAGCAGAAGGAAAGAGAAGATAAATGTATACCTGAATGATCAGCCTTGACAGAACTGATAAGCTGCAAATAGACCTTTCTACCAAGAAACTCATCAAGCCGATCAACAACTGAAGCGGTGAAGTCATTGAAGTCCAGCACGTTCTTCTTCATCAACACCACTGTTCCTTTGATCTTCTTCTTCGTCTCATGATCATGTTTGCCTGTGATGGCAGCCACAAACTTGTTCAGCATCTCGTTCTTTCAAGAAAAACAGAAATTGGTAGTAAACAGAGAGAAAGGATAGGTGATGGATTTCTCTGGAAAAGAACTGTTTAAATAGAGCAGTTTGTCTACTTGTCTTGAATCACATGGGCAGAAATTTAATACTCCCTCCCTTTTTTTATAACTGACGTTTAAGAAATTTGCTCTTAAGTACTTTTATCTGTCGTTGTATTATCCCCATGCAGCATTAATTATTTTTTCACAATTTTACCCTTTTATCTCTCTTTACCAATACAGGGCTTTTAATTACTACTCCTAGTAATTATTACTTCTCTCTTTGCTTTTGGCCTAGTAAAACAGTACCATTTAATACTCTAGTGAGAGAAAACATGAGTGAATTGGACAATTAATGAGGGTACAAAAGGAAAGTAATGTATAGATTTAAACAATGAAAAACTTTTCTTAATTAGTGTGCAAAACCTTAAACGTCAGTTATAAAAAAAGGGAGAGAGTAGCTTGGTTCAACTTGTGGGCTAGCGAGTGGCCGCGTAATTATTAAGTTTATGACCTGAAAACTTCCACAGGATGGAAACTGTATCTGGATTCTCTTAATTGTATCTAATTTTATTACACTTGCGTGCAAACGAGTTTCAATCGAGTAGCTTGTAAACTCGTTCAGTGAAAACTCGATCTCGAACTTGTGTTCATCGAGCTCGAGCTCAAGTTGCTTGACGAGCTCAATCTCGAGTCTAATATGTGAAGTTTAAAAAATCGTCGAGATTAATCCCACTCAATCGAACTTCACATATAATTTTAAAATATATATTTTATTTATTTATTAATATGAATGCCTATATTGTTCCTCATTTGAAATTATACAAAACATAAATTTACATTTCTTAAATTCTATTAGACACAATTAAACTTGATTGAACTCAAGTTAAGCTCGTTTAGGGTCGATTTGAATCAGTTCAAACTCGAGTTCAAGTCAAACAAAATAAAATGGAACTCGAGCTCAAATTCAAGTTTTTTAATGCACTATTCAAGCTTGACTCGATTCGATTGCATCCTTGACTTTATATTTTTTTTGGGTCAAATGCAAAAAACCCCCCACAAACTATATATCTAGTTGCAGTTTACCCCCTAAACTATAATAATAGACATTTTGCCCCCTTGAATGATATGTTTGAACAATACTATCCCTACTATCTTAAATCCTTTCTTTTTTTTTCTCTATTAGCTTTTTTCATTTTTTTTCCTTTTATTTTCTTTTTGTTCTCCTTCTCTCTTGGAACTAGCCAACATCTCCCTCCGATGTAAAAAGACTTACATCCAAAATTTTAATATTTTTTAAACTGCTTTTTTATTTTGTTTATTTGTTAAATTCATTCTTAATAATTTGTCATAAACTCGTTGTTATTACAAAATATATGTAGCTTATATTGTAAAGTGTATTAATCTAGTCATTCAACAATTTAAGTACCTATAAACTAATTAAAAGTTCACAATTACTCAACTACTTATAATAAAAGTAACATATTATATATCACATAAAAAAGAAAAGTTAGCAATTGTTATTTGTAGTGAAATAAAAAAAATAAGAATAAACAATAATAGTTGTTCATCTTTTTTGTTATTGATACTACTAATAATTGATTAATCAATTTCTCTATTTTGTTATTATATATTTGAAAAGTTCAATTTCTTAAATGACATTGACTTCAACATTCCCTCTATACTCGGATGCGATCTGTTTTGAATTCATCCCCTCTAGACTCGGATGCAATATGTTTTGAACTTGTTAAGCATTAATAGACCCAACATATCTTCACGTTCAGGGCTGGGAAAAGATACAAATGCCAAACTTAGAAAGGAAATTATTTTGTTAAAATGAGATCCCCCCCCCCCCCCCCCCCCCCCCCGCCTCCGTAATAAAAAAAAAAATCTGAACCAGCTCAAGAATTAATAATTCAGGAAAAACTTGTTATAAGCAAAAGATTTTTGCGTAAATTTTCAGGTTTTGACTTGCAAATAAATAAACTTTGGGTAATGCTATACTGTCTATTCTTGACCTCCCTCACCCCTCCCTTCCCTAGGAGTAGGAGTAGACTAGACATGTGCCGTTACAAAATAAAAAAATAAAAAAATCTGAGCCAGCTCAAGAATTAAGAATTCACGAAGAACTTGTCACAGTAAGCTTACAATTCAAGATTTTCCAGCTCTCAAGCTTATCAATACCAGTTTTAAGCAAAAGATTTTTGCGTAAATTTTCAGGTTTTGACTTGCAAATAAATAAACTTTGGGTAATGCTATAGTGTCTATTCTTGATCTCACGTGTGGATCTCATTTTAACAAAATAATTTCCTTTCTAAGTTTGGCATTTGTATCTTTTCTCAGCCCTGAACGTGAAGATATGTTGGGTCTATTGATGCTTAACAAGTTCAAAACAGATTGCATCCGAGTCTAGAGGGGATGAATTGATTACCTAAGTTAGATTGACAGGTTACTTTTGGGAAAATGTAATATTAAGAATACTTAATTCTCATCTTATGGTTTGTGGTACAAATTAGAATGGAATATCTATTTGCCGACATTTCATAAATAGCTTAATTTTTCAAGAAAAATGATGATAATTCATCCTTACGCTTTTAACTTTTATTAGTACTAATAACTTACGTCATAATTGATATGTTACTTTTGATGATAATAATTTAAATGTAATTTTTCTTAGGCAAATGCTATTGATACTCCAAAAAAAAAAGTTACAAACACTCTACCCTTACTTAATATGGCTCAAAATGACATAAACACGCATAATCTAGATTCTTTAACAAGTAAAATGCCAAAATTACCCTTACTTATAATTGTTAAAAATGAAATAAACTGTTTAATGACCATCTTGCTTTACTATTATGGAAGCCTCTACACTGTTGATTAGAAAATTTTAGTCGTTTGAATTTTAAAAAAAAAAAATTTAACATTTTGTAATAATCCACCTAAAAAATAATAAACAAACTCAAAAGTGATAAACAATTCCAAACTACAAAATTTAGTACTGTATTCAAGAACTATTAAACAACTCATATCAACATGATATTTCTAAAATCATCGGTATTAGGATTTTTTTTTTATTTTTAGCTGTACAATAATTTAAAACTAATTTAATAGTAGGAAAAAGTAAGTGAATTGAAGAGATAAAAGTTATTGATAATTCACTTGAAACATTATAATGGTGAAAATGTATACACTGTTAGTGTATAAAAAATTAATCATATATATTTATATAATAAGGCAAACTCTTAAGTACCAATAATTAAAGATTTCTGTATTATAAAAAGCCAATGAGAGTCAGAAATGAGTATTCAAAAGCGAAAAATTGAGAATGTACAGGATATAGGATAAGAATGGTGGGTATGATAAAGGATTAGAATTTCGCATATTATGTTCAAATACGAAGAGTAACTAGAGTTTGAGATGTTTGATTTGTATAATTATAAGTGAGATACTACACTTTTTCTACTGGAAGTTGCCCATTCGTGCTATGTCATTCTCCTCCAAAATATTTCATCCATTTGGGGCTACTACAATTATCAGTGGCTGGGGTCAAAAATCCATCATCCCTCCCCTCACCTTTGAATCATCTTGTGGAGAGAGATAGGATTGTTCACAATTGTTTAATCTGGAATTTAACAGCTGTGAGATAATTCTAAATGGGATTTTTTAAAAATATTTTATAAACTAGTTTTCTTGTTTTACTCATTTGATAAGTCATGACCAGACATCTTGAAGGCAGGAATTGGATGCTTAGGATTATTTTGAAAATGGTACAAGTAAATTTCCATGAAAATTCAACTTGTAGTGCTATATACAGTTTTTTTTTTTTTTTTTTTTTGGGGGGGGACAAAGTGCTGCAGGTATTCAATGCTATTTAATATTTTGCTTCACGAAATCTGAGCCAGCTCAAGAACGTGAACAACTTGTTACAGTAAACTTACAATTCAAGATTTTCCAGCTCTCATGCTGATTAATACCAGTATTATTATTCTTGGCCTTAAGATCTACATGTGTACTTGTTGATCTCTCATTTTAACATAATAATTTTCTTTTAAGTTTGGCATTTGTATCTAAAGAAGCGCAGAGCTTCTCCCGTGGAGGCCAATTGTGTGTTTTGTCCACCCCAGCATCAGATGCGTGGAGGGAGGCCTCCCCAGGATTCGAACCCTGGTCCTTGTGTATAAGGGTCTTGGGGTTGAAGTCCTGATACTACTTGGGCGTGGCAAGAGAGTACGGCGGCCCACGGTCCTTCAACCCCAAGACCCTTATACACAAGGACCAGGGTTCGAATTCTGGGGAGGCCCCCCTCCACGCACCTGATGCTGGGGTGGACAAAACACACAATTAGCCTCCACGGGGGAAGCTCTGCGCTTCTTCAGTATCTTTTCTCAACACTGCCCGAATGAGAAGATAATGGTATCTTGGCTTGAAAGAAAACTTTTTGCTAGGTCGGTTTTGGATGTTCCAATAACCAGAAACTGACGAGTCTAGAAGTATACATCCATATTTAGATTTGTTGGACGAATTTGAGTTTTCATGTCACATAAAATCTTTAACTTTTTAGTGAAATTGTAGTAGTTTCTGAACTAATCAAATTGAAAATTATTGTCAATACATGTGATCAATACACCTGCCACAAATAAATTAATAAATTTATGTTAGTGTATATTTGAAATTTAATTAGGATCATGAAGTAATTGGATCGTGACGGCAATATTACGGTGTAACGTAAAAATGGTTCAAGTCCAAAGAGAAATTGAAATCTGACAATAATGGAGAAATTATAAATTTCAAAAACTAAATCCTAGATATATAAAACCTCAAATTTCAATAAAAAGGCCAAAACTAAAAACTAAAAAACACATAGATCTAGTTGTATATCTAAAAGATCTGACATGTATATGAAAAAAAAAAAGGGAGGGTTGGGTTGGGTGGTACGGGGTAGGCCTGTCAACGGTCCGGGTCTAGACCTGAACCCGGACCAGATCCGTAAAATTATTGCGGGTACGGGTAGGGATTTAATTCCGTTACCCGAACCCGAATCCGTTTTGTCAAACAAACAAACGGGTCGGGTACGAAATATAGTATTTCGACCCATATTAGACCCGGATCCGGATATAAATGAATTAATAATTTAAAATATATATATTTATCAATATAATTTGATTAGAGTGGTGTATTTGAGTAAAGTCAATTTGATTTCTTTTCTTATTTGATTTTTTTTTGTATTAGTTAGAAATTAGTTTACAAATATATATTTTTCTCATTTTTATTAGAAATTGTAAGTTTTAATAAATTTTTTCGGGCAGACCCAACCCGGATCCGAGACCCGTCGGATCCGGATCCGGAACATAAATTAGAAAACCCGTCAGATAAACGGGTCGAATCCGAGTCCAGGTCCGGAACAATGAATTCCGGCCCGTTGGCAGGCCTAGTACGGGGGGAGGGAGTATAAGTGAGAGGTCTCGGGTTCGAGTCCTCTTACTTACACAAAAAAAAAAACATGTATATGAAATGCCCATTAATTTTGAATAGGTCTAAATCGACATCCAATTAAACTCATTTTATTAGTGGGTAGTGGATTGATTCGATTCACCTATGTATACCCATTTTAAAAAATTATATATTTAAATTCAACTTTTAGTAAGTATTAAACAAATAAATTTAAATTTTTTACCAATTTAATAACAATAAAATACCATAATTTCTTGTCAAACAACAAACAAAAAATAGAAAAAAAATAAGTAAAATTTTAAGTGACTCATAAATAGATAATTGAGTATTCTGATATCTATTTATTAAATGAGTATAGATGAGTATCCATTTATACTCATCTATTTAGATGGGTATAAATGAATTGATTCAATTATATCCATTACCCAATTATAGCACGATCAAAGCTATTTGAGTAATCTATTTTAACGACTCTAATCCCCACTACCACCACCTCACCCTCTCCTCTCTTTTTTTTTTTCCCTTCCCTATTTCTTTCTTCCTCTTTCCCCTCTCCCCTCCACCTCGCTTCTCTCCTCTCTATTCCTCTCCTCGCTTTCCCCGTCACCGCCTCTCCCTTACCCCACACCGCTCCACTCCCCCTTCCCCAGACCTCCATATAACAGATGTTTTGGGAAACAAATAAATTAACTTAAAAGTATTTGCCTGGAATAAAAGTGATATTAAACGTGTAAAAATTTTTTGGTTGAAATATCTTTCATAAATAAGTAAACCAAATAGAGAATGATATCTGGGAAATTCAAGACTAAACTTTTTGGTGCTAAAAGTATTCATGATTTCACAGTCTTTTTGGCCGCATGAATGATGCCTAATCCCTTTCATAACTCACAGTTTTTTGTATGAATGTTTCGATAAATGGACCCTGCGAACACACTTCAAAAACCGGCAACTTTTGAAGTGCTCCGCAGCACTTAACTACTAAACCCCCCCAAGCGATGTGGGAACTTAACCCCACAGTGATCATGCGATGTGGACCCTGCGAATGATGCCTAATCAGTGATCATGATATTGACATAATCTCGATTGATGTGCAATAGCTGGACTAAAAAAATACCACGAGACAGACTCCTTTCGACATGCAATCTAATTCGAGACGAGTTTTCAACAATAAAAAAAAGAAAATAAGCACGAATTTTTTAATAAAAGCAAATTAGTGTGAATTTTTATATCCCAAACTTATCATCCTGGTCAAAAATCCACACTAAACAAATTCGAAAATTTATGACCTAAACTTCTAAGCTCTAACCTGCCAAACTGACCGAGCAAACCAAGATTTCAATAAATGCGAATTCATAAACTGTTCTTGGTTGGTGGTGCAAAGATTCTCAATCTTCAAGATTCGGTTTCTTCTTCTTCTTCTTCCTTTTTTTTTTTTTTTTTTTTTTTTGTCTAGCAATGCCTTTTATAGAGAACTGAACATTTTACCTGCTTGTTTTCGATGCCTAAGGTCCTTTTATCTTCTTTTGCTCTTTTAGACATCAACTTTTCCTCATTCAACTGGCTGAATATATACTTTGTGTTCGGTAAATATACATCTGATTGACAGAAAGTTGGGGTGAAATTTCTTCGTTGATTTTGGGCGTAAAAGCCATTAAAAAAAAAAACAAAACAAAAGGATCATCTTGCTGCAAATATGACATCTATGATGAATGTCAACATATTAAGCAGTCCTATCTTCAATGTTAATAATTCGTGCCAGGCCTGATCTTGCCTGATATGTTAATGTCTTCAATTGTCCATGTATTCACGAGATTGTCTATGACTATGAGCATTCTTTCTTTTTGTTTTTCTTATTTTGGAATTGAAAAATCAAGTCAACTTGAGGATGGAACAGTATTTATTAATAATTATCATCTCTATTCATTTAAACACTTTACTAATCTATGCGTTTATGTCTAAAACTAGTGTTAAATGAACCCTTCTCAAAGATGAGGTATTACCAATTCAAAACCTTCGACCTAAAGTTATGAAGACTAACCCGACTGAAGAAAATAATTAGTTTGCTTTCACAAGTCATTAGTCACGTTTCCATTCATGATATAAAATTGGAAGAAAGAATAGAACTAAAAAAGGGGTTTTTCGAACGGGTATCCTGTGGGTACCATTAATACACCCAACATTCACATAATCTACTATGTAAATACATATACTAATAATTATTACCCTTTTTTGCATTCATATACTTACCTATTTTATCTTACCTACTCTTTCTTGTATTTATTTACTTTTCTTAATTAATCTTACATTTCAAAAAATATTACACCTAAAATATCTTAACAGGTGTCCACGTTAACCAAATCCAAAAAAAAAAAAAAAAGATCCCTTTATCAATTAGATTGACACGTTGACGTGCTGGAAAACAAAAATGATCCCTTTACCAGTAAGATTCCATTTAATCGCATGGATTATTTATTTACTAGCAGCCCCAATGCATTAACTTTAGTTATCAAGATTGTTTGCTTTTTTCTGTCAAACGTCAATAATTTACACCTATACCTACGCCGACATTATAAGAAATGGGATAAATCCAACTGACTTATTAGAAACTTGAGGGAATTAAATCGCCTTTGAACCAGACGAGTGCCCTTTGGCACTCGCTGAATTTGATGAATCCACAGAGTGCCAATTGATCAGAGACAGGTTAAAAATCTTGACCTCCCATCCCACAAAGATCTTAATTGCCTTTGTGGTGGCAAACAACGCAAGGTAAGTCGCTTATCAAAGATTGTTTGCACACACACATTTGCTACTTTTATGTATACTACGTTTTTGTCATACTTTCGAAATATGACAATATCCTTAACCATTTGTGCAGCAACTTTAGTTATCAAGATTATTTGCACACACACATTTTTGCTACTATTATGTATACTACGTTTTTGTCATACTTTCCAAATATGACAACATCCTTAACCATTTGTGCACGACATTTGGCAGTATTTCAAGGTCAAATGGAAACTGGAAAAATAAAGGGTCATAAAGCTTTCTGATATGGTTTTCTCAGGTCTTAGACTCTTAATATCTATAAAAATCCTTGGAATAAGGCCTTTTAACCTTTGTTTTCTGGGTTAATCACGAGAAGTCCCCTTAAGGTTTGGTATGTTTTGCATACGAGTCTAGAGGGGATGAATTGACTACCCTAGTTAGATTAACAGGTTTTCTTTCAGAAAAAAGTAAAATTAAGAATCCTTCTTCTCGTCTTATTGTTTGTGATACAAATTAGAATGGAATATCTATTTACCAACATTTCAAAAATAGTTTTTCTCAAGAAAAAAGATGATAATTCATCCTTACGTTTTTAGTATTTTATAACTTTTATTACTACTAATTTGGGAGCACATGTGTCGTAATTGATATGCTACTTTTGATGATAATTATTTAAATGTGATTTTTCTTAGCTAAATGATATTGGTACTTCAAAAAAAGTTCCAAACACTCTACCCTTATTATTATTGCTAAAAATGGCATAGACACACATAATCTAGATTCTTTAACAGTTAAAATGCCAAAACTACCCTTACTTATTATTGTTAAAAATGAAATAAACTGTTTAATGATCATCTTGCATTACTGTTATGGAAACGTCTACACCGTTGACTAGAAAATCTTAATCATTTTAATTTTAAAAAACTTTAACATTGTTTAAAGTTGTAAAAATCCACCTAAAAATAATAAACAAACTCAAAACTGATAAACAATGCCAAACTACAAAATTTAGTACTTTATTCAAGAACTATTAAACAACTCATATCAATATGATATTTTTTAAATCATCGGTAAGAGGAATTTTCATTATTTTTAGTTGTACAATAATTTAAAACCAATTTAATAGCAGGAAAAAGTAAGTGAATTGAAGAGATAAAAATTATTGATATAAGCATGAAAGGACAGCTTTGTCTCTGAGAATTTTCAATAGGTTGTTGTGTCATTTTATTAAGTAAAAAGAAATGTAGAATATTTGGAGTGCAAATATTATTTGCCTTTTTCATATTATAAGAAGGAAAAGACTCTTACGTCTGGTTGATTGATAAACTTTTTAAGTTTGGTACAATTTTTTATTCTCAAAGAGGAAAATTTACATAGTCATATAAGATTATGTTAAAATACATGAAATCGTATCGAATGAGGTCCAAACTTCATTAGAAGAAGTATGGTATAGGGATGGCATGCGGGGGGTGAAGCGGGGCAGGAGGGATTTCTCCCTATTAAAAAATGGGGCGATACTCCCCTGCCCCGCCACCCCGTTAGAAAATTATATATATATATGTATGTGTGTGTAATTTAATTAGTTATAAGTATTATATAATGTATATTAGTATATATAATATTAATAATTAACATGTATATTAATAGAAATTATTAATTAGTTATACTAAATTTACTAATACATTTGTATTGACTTCCTAATTATACTTAATACAATAACACTTTTTAAAAAAAAAAACACAATAACACTTGTATTCAAATAACTTTTTTTTGCTTGTTTTACGAGTTTTGATTGTAAAATTATAATGAATAATGACTTACCTATGTGTTGGTATTTTAAATATTTGATTTTTGGCTAAAATTTGATTACATTACAATTATAGGATAAATTTTTATTAGCCCTTGCGGGGAAAGAAGGGCTAGGTGGGGACGGGGCTGGGGAGACTAGTGGACAACAGGGCAGGGAGTGAGGGAGGGGATCCCTGCCACATCCCCGTCCCATTGCCATTCCTAGTATGGTACGCATTTCCGTAGTTTGTTTATGTGTGAACCTACCAATACCCAATACAAACGAAAAAATGAGTACCTAAACCTAAAATGTCTTATAATCCCTCAACTTTGGAACTGAAATTTTATTTTAATTTTAATTGTAATACATGTAAGAATCACTTAAAGTGTCAAATAACAAAATTGATAATGACTCGTCAAAATTAAACACTAAGAAATTAATATTTAAAGCAGTAAAACTAAGCTCATAACAACCATTATAGCACCAAAAACTAAAATCTTAGAGAACCAAAAACGAATTGTTCAAGTGTAAAAAAAAAGGAAATTCCACTTTGTCCTCTTAAACTATACGTAGTTTCCACTTCAATCTTTGAATTTCAAAATGGACACTTAAATCCATAAACTTTAAAATCCATGTCAGTTAAAGAAAATCATTGACTGAATCCAGCAAGTCGTCAGGGTTTCTACGGCATATAAAACACATGCTGCTTAATAGGGGCATTTAGGGAAAATCATTTTTCTAGGACAAGGGGAAATTAAGGGGAACAAAGGAGGGAAATTTCCCTCCATTTAACCACTAAATGTGGATCAAGTAATTGACTCGATGCATGTTATAAAAAGGTTGCCTTTCCTGCCCTGCACAAAGAGAAACCAACGGTTATGTCTTCACAATCGAAAGAAGAGCGATCAAGAAAAAAAGTAGCTGCAAAGGAGTGATGTTGAGGAAAACTTGCAATTGTGGGAAACCAACACAAATGGTAACAACTTGGACAACCATGAACCCAGAAGAAAGTTCTGTCACTGTCCAAATTACAAGGTAATGGAAATCATCGGCCATAATTTCTGTTTGTGTGTGGTACCGAACATAAAAAATTCTCATAATGTATACTGGTTTTCCCTTAAATAAGAACCAGAAGGCTATAGATATTAGGATTGGGTTGACCCTGAGATGCGTCAAAGGGCCAAGGAAACAATCCCACGACTATTAAGTGTTAGGACTGGCCACAAAAAATTGACGAAAGAATTTTTGGCAATCCCAAAAAATAAATAACAAAGCAGAAATAAATAAAACAGGAACACAGAAATTTACGTGGTTCGGTCAAATTAACCTAAATCCACGAGTGGAGGGGGAGCAATATTTTACAATGAAAAAGAGAATACAAAAGTGTCTTAGGAAAGTGTTCCTAAACCCAAAACACCTACTACTAAAAATCACAAGAGAACTCAAAAGTATTTAACAAAAGTGTTAATGACCCAAAGGCTCAAATAACTCACTTAATGCTCTCTTGGTTTTGGTGCACTTAACTCCAACACAAGCCCCCTATATTTATAGTTGAATAAGGGGAGGCTTTCTTAGTCTTCTGTCTATGTGGGATAGCCACTTAACAAATCTCCACCTTGGTGTATCCCCAACATCGATGATAGTAAAACTGCTCCACCTTCTCCACATAAGTCACAATGGACCTAAATCACCAAAAACGAATACCAATCCAATTCAACCATTGCTTGAACTTGTAAACTGGAAGAGGTTTCATAAACATGTCAGCAGGATTCTCTTTGGTACCAATTTTCTGAACAAGAACTTTTCTCTCAACAATAGTATCTCGAATGAAATGAAATTTCACATCAAAGTACTTTGTCCTCTCATGATATATCTAGTATTTAGTCAAATGAATGACACTTTAACTATCACAGTAAATAGTAATAACAGCTTGATGCAGACTAAGTTCGCCAAACAGACTCTTCAACCACAAGGTTTCTTTGATTGCCTCGGTCATGGCCTGCCTTCGTAGTAGATAAAGTTATAACAGGTTGTAAAGTAGCTTTCCAACTAACTGCACAACCGCCAATGCAAATTACATAACCTAAGAATGATCTTCTCCTGTCAAGATCTCCGGCATAGTCAGAATCTATAAAATCAACCAATGTGTCATTATTTCTCCCAAACTCCAAACAGCAGTTTGAAATCCCTCGCAAGTATCTAAGAATCCACTTCACAGCCTGCCAATGTGTTTTTCTAAGACAAGACATATATCTGCTAATCACACTGACTATTTGTGCAATATCTGGACGAATACAAACCATTGCATACATAATGCTACTGACTGTATTAAAATAAGGAACCTGTACCATATACTCTTCCTCTTCAACTGACTGTGGCGACTGAGTAGCAAATAGTCGAAAATGACTAGTAAGAGGAGTAGTCACAAGTTTAGCATCTTTTATACCAAACTTTTCCAAGACATTCTCAAGATAATTTTCTTGAGTCAAGAATAATTTCCCAACTCCTCGGTCTCTTTTGATTTCCATGCCAAAAATTTTCTTAACTGTTTCCAAATATTTCATTTCAAATTTACTACTTAACTGCAATTTTAAAGTGTGAATTTCTGACAAATTCTTTGCAACAATGAGCATACCATCAACATAAAGCAACAAATAACTGAAGGACCATCATCTAACTTTCGGAAATAAACGCAACTATCATACATGCTCCTTTAATAACCATGACTCAATATAAAAGTGTCAAACCTCTTATACCACTGTCTTGGAGACTGTTTCAATCCATATAAGGATTTCTTTAGTAGACAAACATGGTCTTCCTTTCCTTCAATTTCAAATCCCTGAGATTGCTTCATATAAATTTTTTCTTCAAGTTCACCATGCAAGAAAGCTGTCTTAACATCAAGTTCTTCCAACTTTAAATCATTCATGGCAACTAAAGCAAGCAAAACACGAATAGAACTATATTTAACAACAGGTGAAAATATTTCATTAAAATCAATACCTTGTACCTGACTATAGTTCTTTGCAACCAATCGTACTTTATACCTTGCATCTTCAACCTTTGGAGTACCTTCTTTTTTCTTGAAAACCCATTTGCATCCAACAATTTTCTTATCTGGAGGCAGCTTCACTAGAACCTAAGTACCATTTCGATGGAGAAACTCAATTTCTTCATTCATTGCAACTAACCACTTAACAGAATCATCACAAGAAATCGCATCTGAATAGGTAGTAGGCTCATCAACTGCAACAGTTTCTTCTGCGACAAACAAAGCATATGCAACCAAATTTGTATTTCTTTATGGTTGTCGAATATCCCTCCTTGATCTATCCCTGGCAATGAAATAGTCTTCCTCTTCTGAATTATTTTAATCAGTAGATTCAGATGCATCTACTGGTACTTGTTGAATAAAAAGACCAGAACTACCAATCTCAAACTCTACTTGTTTCTGCATACTATCATCTGAATGATTAGAACTAGGCGATTCTTTCTTGGAAGATAACATAGAGAATTCATCAAAAGTAATATCTCTACTAATTATAAATTTTGGAGATTTGGGAACAGGACATCATAATCTGTATCCTTTCACCTCAGAAGCCGAAAATAATTTTTAGCTGGAGATTCTAATTTTTCATCATTTACATGCATGTATGCTGGACACTCAAAAATTTTAAAATCAAAATAATCAGCAAGAGTTCCTGACCAAACTTTTTTAGGAGTTTTGAATTTAATGGCAGCAGAAAGAGCATGGTTGACAATATAAGAGGCCATAGAAATTGCCTCTATCCAAAAGTTCTTTGTCAATCCTGCATTAAAGATCATGCACCTTATTCTCTCTAAAAGTATTCTGTTCATACGTTCGGCTACACCATTTTGCTGAGGTGTCATCTTGACCGTGTGATACTGAACAATTCCTTCATTCTTACAAAATTCATCAAATTCTCTTTCACAAAATTTCGTGTCATTATTTGTTCTAAGCCGCTTGATCTATTTACCTGTCTGTTCCTCAATAAAAAAACTTTTCATTACTTGAAAGTGAGGTAAACATCATTCTTATGTTTAAGAAATTAAACCCAAATCTTCCATGAATAATCATCAATCAAAATCAACATGGCACCACCCTTAGACGGACACGAGATGAGCCCCATAAATCTGAATGAATATAATCAAGAGTACCTTTCGTCTTATGGATCGTTGGAGAACGGAAGCTAACTCTTTTTTGCTTCCCAAAGACACAGTGTTCACAGAATTCCAATGACTCGGTACTCTGACCACAAAGAAATCCCATTTTGCTTAGAATGCCCAAGCATTTCTTGCTTATATATCCTAAACGCATATGTCACAATTTGGTGATGTCAGAATCAGACAATGATAATGATGACGAAACTGCAACCGACCCTGTGACAGTAGATCCCTACAAAACATATAAACTACCAATCCTGCAAGTATTTATTACAATGAGAGCACCTTTAGAAACCTTCATAACGTCATTTTCAGCTGTGTATTTGCACCTAAGAGCTTCTAAGGTGCCCAAAGAGATTAGATTCTTTTTCAAATCAGCAACATGTCTAACATTAGTGAGCGTCCTCATAATACCATCATGCATTTTAATTCTGATTGTACCCTTACCAACAACATTACAAATAGCATTATTACCCATCAAAATAATTCCACCGTTATAAGATTCATAAGTGAAAAATAAATCTCTATTGGGACACATGTGATAAGAGTACCCCGAATCTAAAATCCATTCATTTTTAGATCTTGTCCTGTCATCAGTCACAAAGAAAATATTTCCTTCATTCTCATCAGCTGCAACACCAAATTCGGCAGTCTCAATATTTTTCTCACCAGGTTTTCCCTTTTGTTTCAATTTATTTTTCAATTTGAAACAATCTGCCTTAATGTGCCCCATTTTATGACAATAATTGCACTCCATATTTCTATGTCTGGATTTAGATCTATTTTTATTAAATTCTCTTCTCTCAATTCTGCCCTTAACAACCAGATCTTCTGTCTGAGCTTCACTAAATTTTTCAATAATATTTCTGTCTATCTGCTCCTTAGATTTTAATGCAGATTTAATTTTTCGATACGAAATTATTTCTTTTCCATAAATCATAGTATCGTGAAAATATTTAAAAGATTGGGAAAGAGAACACAAAAGTAACAGGGCCTAATTCTCATCATCAATTTTCGAATCTATATTCTCCAAATCCATAATAATAGAATCAAAACTATCAAGATGTGAGAGTATAGATGTACATTCAGTCATGCGAAACATATATAAACTTTGCTTTAAATAAGATCGATTTTCAACTGTCTTCTTCATATACAAGGCCTTAAACTTGTCTTACATGACCTTTGCCGAAGTCTCAGTGGTTACCTCCCGCAAAACCTCATTAGAGAAATTTAAAATAATACTGGACCTTGCCTTCTTATCAATCTCAGCAAAATTTGCATCTGTCACATCCTCTGACTTTTTCTCGATTCCGTGTATCTCTAGATCAACTCCGTTTTGAACTAAAATGGCCTCCATCTTGAGCTATCACATTCCAAAATTGACATTCCTGTCAAATTTCTCGACAACAATCTTTATTATTATCATTGTTGCCACAAAATCCAAAACATCCGAATAACAATAAGTGGACCCTACAATACAGGCTCACCTCACAGACAGGTCCTACTAGCCCTACAGGAGGACCTCACTAACCCCATAAGTGGACCCCATGAACCTTACAAATAGGACCTACTGGTACCACAGGCGGACCCCAAAAACAAGCCTTACTGGTCCCACAGGCGAACCTCGCAGATGGACCAGAGTCCAAGGATATCATTTCTGATGTGGAAGATCAGATTTAACTGCGACTACAGAGCATACTCAAAATAACCTCAAGCTCTGATACCAATTTGTTAGAACTAGTCCCAGAAAATTGACGAAAGAATTTTGGCAATCCCAAAAGACAAATAACAAAGCAGAAATAAATAAAACAAGAACACAGAAATTTACGTGGTTCGGTCAAATTGACCTACGTCCACGAGTAGAGGAGGAGCAATATTTTACTATGCAAAAGAGAATACAAAAGTGTCTTAGAAAAATATTCCTAGATCTAAAACACCTAATACTAAAAAACATAAGAGAACCCAAAAGTATTTAACAAAAAGGTTAATGGCCCAAAGACCCAAATAACCCCACTTAATGCTCTCTTGGTTTTAGTGCACTTAACTCAAACACAAGCCTCCTATATTTATAGTTGAATAAGGGGAAGCTTTCTTAGTCTTCTGTCGATGTGGGATAACCACTTAACATTAAGATCGATAAACAACATGGAAGATGAGATTGTAAGGTTACAAGAGCAGTCAAGGATGCAGCAAGCCAAAGTCAGGAGACTTAAGTTTTACTTGATACTACAATGGGTTGTCATTGTGTAGTTTGTTCTATTCAAATCTGGGTTCAAGGATCGGAATGAAGCTTGACAAGAAGAAGAAGTCGGTAATGGAAAATGGGTTTTGTGTTAAAAAAATGGCAAAATGATGCAGGCTACCTTTGTTTTATTCAGCTAGTATCTGCGGAAGTAATGATGGTAGGATGGTTATGTAGGAATAGCAGGTTGACTTAGTGTAGAGAGGTGCTATAGTTTAGGGAGCAAAACATATGATATTGTTGTAGTTTAGGGAAGTAAGTTTCTATCTTTTTAAGTTCAGGGACTTAAACGTCCTATATCTGCAAACTTTACGAACTAGAGTGTCCCATTTCTATGAAGTATGAGTATGGTAGTACCCCATTTTTTGGAGTTTAACCTTGTTGCATAATATACATTAGAAAGCCTAATAAACATGATAAAAAATTGCATGTAACAGAAATTGTTGGCGAAATTCTATTTCCAAAAGAAAGTATATGTCTATGATTGCACAAATCCAGTACATCGTCCAAAAAACAAAGTAAATCTGCACAAAAAGCTTACAATCTACACAAAAACAGGTGTCTCTTTTCATAAAGATTTAGGCCAAAACTGCACAAAAAGCTATACCAAATATAACTTTCATGAATCTGTACAAAAACTAACAAGCTACACAAAAAAACTCCAACTATTTGCATTTCCAAATGTGTAGACTTGACCAAAAGACCCAGGCCAAAACTATTTGCCAACTAATAATTAGTCTCCCTTTCCTTGGATTTGAACACTTCCAATGCCAATTGAATCTACCTTATGAGCCGCAGCAGCCTGCAAGGTGGACAGGTTAAGATAGATATTGCCCTTCCAAGTGAATGGTATCATATGAGATCCTGCTTCCAAGTCTTGACGTGGCTATAGTTCTATGTAGGAAACTAATGCTTTTATGGTCACCCCTAGACTATGGGAATAAATTCTTACACTAGCACTAGAGGTCACCTACATGGCATAACATTCCATGAGAATGAATGAACATATAATTCCACATGACATAGTGCTCATATGCTATTGCACTTACATTTGCAGTTGGATTTCTATTTTCCATTTTCCATATTGGTGGAGCTGTTGTTGCCTTGGTTGAGGCCAAGCTCTCTAGTAATGTCCAATGAGTTTCTAAATGTCCACTATTTCAGCTTACGATTATTCTTGGCATGGCCAAATTTACAGCAAAATGAACATTTTCTCTTCTTTTTGGCCACTAGTTTTTCTTGAATGCGTTAGGTACGATTGAAGATCACATGTACAAGTGCACAACTACTCTTTTATATAGTATTAATCTCAACAGCATCAACAGTCAAACCACTTCTATTGCTCTCTTGTGTTCTCCCATGCTCACACCTATGTTCTTGTTGTTATGAGAGCTCTCTTGTCTCATTTTTCATGGTTGAGCAGAATTATTCTTATCAAGACCTCTCCTCTTATTATGTCTTTATTTCTCACATATGGTGCAACTCATTCTAGTGCCGACCTTGCTCAACTTGTGAGGCTTTTCTGGGTTGACAATTGATCTACTGCTCTCATCTTCAAATGGACCCTTTTTCCTAGCTTTCTTTGGCTTACTAGGTGACTTTCCATAATTAGGAGGCTTCATTGGAGACAAGTCTATGTATTTCCATAGATTAGGGCCACTGATGGAATTCAAAACAGGCTCATAAGCTACCAAGTATGTAGTCTTCCAATACATCCGAGACACATGTTTTTCAAATGGCTTATGCCTCCTATTCATAACTACTATAGCATGGCCACAAGGGATTCCCTTTAGCTGCCATTTTCTTCATTTTTTGATTCACTTTGACTTTTAAACTCCCTAGATGCATCTGATTCATACTTAGACTGCATGCCATCAACATTAACCATGTCCGAATCTTCACATGCATTGACATCTATGGTAGGCTCCTTCTCCTTGCCCCTCTTCTTCTCTGTTTTGTGGTTTGCAGCACTTATTCCAACTTCATTTGCATTTTTATCACAACAAAATTGTTGCCTTAATTTTATGCATTCATCAATTACATCATTATCCTCGCTAGTCATTTCATAATCCAAGTCTTCTAATCTGTCTTTGTTAGCTTCATTTCTCTCATCATCATTCATTTGCACATCATCCTTTTGTCTGACTTCTACATTTGAAGTTTCATTATAGCCTTCACCATCTTCTAGTTCCTTTGCAGCAACACCCCTGCTATTTGCTTTCTCTTCTACCACAATTTCAACTTCAGGAGTTTTGCTATGCATGTCTTCATTTTCTGGTTCATCTTCAGCAACTTTGCTATGAAAATCCTCATTTTCTGGTTCAACTTTAGTAGGTTTTCCTTGTTTATCTACAGTTTCTGGTGCTACACCAGCCCCTTTGGTACTATCCAAACCAGTAGAAAATAGATTTGAGACTTTAGCCCCTTTGCTACTGCACCCTTTGCGACTATGTGAAGTTGTTGGCTGCATGTCAACATTTTCTCTTCCATCTTGTTCCACTTCATTAGCATTGCCACCCTCTTGTATGATCACAACATCACTATCTCTATCCCCTACAATTTCGTCTCCCTTAGCTTGACTTGAGGGTGCAGCAGGTTGTGGGAATGAGCCCCTCGGAGAACCTTCACCTCCGACCATTAGAAACACTTCTGCGACCCTATATGGTGGTAATGTGTTCACCATAACCTTGCCGTCCCTATCACACAAGCTATAGAATAGGCATGTATCCAATGTCATCCCTAGCAGCAGATAATACCATGCAAAACAAGCTTCTTTATCATACCCAAGTCTCTCTCCACACTTGCTTAGAACTACCAATGATCACATTTCTGAGTTGCATCCATCTATAAAGTCAACCCTTCCCCCTATGTACTGTTTGTTAGGAGAGTTTGTGAATATCCCTTGATGATGTATCTTCAATGAGAAAGGTTCTGACCAGATTCCCTTATTACTATTTTCTAATTTAAAGAAAAAATTTTAAATCAATAATTAATTTTTACACCTTTAATAAAGTATCAAGGACCACAATGTCTTCAATACAAGGAACTTTAGGGTTTGGACAGCATAAGCTTTCACTTAAAAAAGATCCCAAATCATTTGCAGGCCCATACAATAAACATTAAACAATTTTCTCAACCAAAATTTGTCACTAATACCTAATTCAATCTAGTCCTTTTTTCATTTTGCAAGATTCCTGCAAACCCTAGCCAACAAGAATAACAATTCAAATAAGCCAACTACTGATTACATTATTACAATAATCAACAAGCAAACAATGACCCGAAAATAGTTTATCTTACCTAGTTCGGCCTTTCTCTTCCTGTTCTTCACTAGAGATCTCATTTCTCCATCAGCCCTCTTCCTTCCCATAGCTATGATATACTTGACCTCTGAATCACCATCACAATCAATCCATGGTATTTGATGGTACAAATTGAGCAATCGTTCGCTCACTCCTCTCTCTCTCTCTCTCTCTCTCTCTCTCTCTCAAAATCGATATATGGAGAGTGAAGAAGAAACAAAGCCATTTTTGCTTCTTTCTTTGGCCCTAATACCTAATGGGTACATTTACATTTATGTCTTGGCCATTTTAGTTTGCACCACTTACTGAGCCTCACTTAAGGCGCGTGTTTTACACACCCTAGAACTCCTTACGGTTTTGTAGATTCTGTCAACGATTTACTCAATTGGGACGGATTCAATAGTTTGAGGACTTAAGTGTCTTATTTTGAAGTACAGGAACTTAAACGGAAAACCACGTATAGTTTAGGAGGTCAAAATGGAGTTTACTCGTAAAAAAATATGGACTCGTAAATAGGTGATCTATTGCTCTTCATTTTTTTTTTTTTTTGTTTTATAGTGAAGATGTCGACGTACTTTGCTACAAACATGGATTGTGTTCACATAATTTAATGATATTCTGGTTACTAATATTACATTCTTTCAATATCTAATAAAGACGTTCATTGCTTTTCCTAGAGTATGAAATTGGAATTGGAAATAATTAGAGGTTTATGTAATGTTCTATGACCAATAATACAGCATATTATTCGCATTTTTTTGTAATCCATTTATGAATTGTTTCGCTTGTTGATTAGAATTTTGTTAAGTAATCAGAATAAGTTGAAACACAATCACCACTAACAGCATAAGATATTTTTCTTTGCAAGTGATTCTTAGTTCCATGATTCAACTCTTGATCTCTTTTTTCTCTTCTTAGTAAGGGTTAAAGTCTTCTTTGAACCCAAAAAAAAAATGCATGAGAGAAACATAGAGATGGAAAAAATTAATTACTTTAGCTTTAGGAAATTCTAGACAATTTCAAGAATTCCTGCAAATTGAAAATCTTTGAAGAATTTTATTGAAATTTCTTTTCTTCAACAAGTGACCAAATAGAGCAGAACATATTATGGAAATCCAAGATGAGATGTTGTGGTGCAAAACGTGGGGCAAAAGAATCAATTTTTTCCTAGTCATTTTGGCCGACATAAATGCCTTATTAGTAATCATAAGAGTCCTTTCAAAATCATGAAATCTTTCTACTCGTTACTTGACGCGAGTTTTCATTAAAAGCTATAATATTTTCATTCCAACCTTATCATCACGGTCACAATCTACACTAAGCAAATTAAAAATAGTTTAAGATTTAAACTTCTAGCCTGCCAAATTGATCGAGCAGGCTAAGATTTCAGTAACTGCAATCACATCAACCATTTTGGTCTTGTGGTTCAATGATTCAACCTTCTAGACTTTATTTTCTTTATCTCTTGTAGGAATTTCTTTTGAGTGCAAATTAGCTGCGATCTTGTTTCTTTCTCTTGTTTTGGAATTGATTAGCAAGCCAAGTTAATTAACTTGAGAGTGGAGCAGTATTTAACACTTGTAATCAAGTGATTACCATTTATTATTTTGGATTAGCGGTTGTTCACTGACAACTCATTAATACATTTAATTCACGCTTAATTTATAATTTTGTCGTGCCGACTCGCATTTACAATCCTCATTGTGTTCTATCATTTTTTTCAAAAAAAAATAATAATAATAATAATAACACTTGAGAGTTCTACGTGCAGCTGCAGCTTAAGCAGCCACTAAACAAATTTTATGTTTCCTAGACTTGATAGGTGAAGATGAGCTTGGGGATGGGTATTAACTCAAAACCTTCGAGGCTCCTATCATCTTCGAGATTTCTGATTTCATTAAAAAGCTAGACTTATTAACACAACCGAAATTTCTTATTTAGCTTTTGTTATTTTTTTCTCATATCTAAAATTTTTTGGATCTTCTCATCAAATCTTAGCATCAGTTTTGAATTTAAACTAGTTGGATAGTAAATTTAAGGGAATAAACATGCACAAATATCTATGAAGCAGCTCATGCAATTAGTCAGATCCAGTAGTTTGTGATTCACAGTGTAGCCTTTTATATTTTGTAACTCTGTTAAGTCTAATGATTTTTCTATTAAACTAACTATGTACATGTGAATGTATTACGCAGCGAAAATCTAAATAGACTTACCTCTAACCATTCATGGGGTCAAGTAAATCCAATAAGTGTTTTTAAAGTTTTTTAGCCACATTTACTATTATTTTCTTTTCTTTTACATTTTCCCCTCTCTTTCTTTATCCTTATTTCAAAAACTCAAGCAAAATTTTCAATTGTTGTTAACTGATTTCTCGTGTTAATACCTAAATCCTTTTTAACTCTTGTAATATTTCACCAACTGAAACTCATCACGATCACCATTTTTATTGTGGTCCAAAGTTTCATTGGTTCTTTTTTTTTTTGTATTTGGTTAAAAATTTTATTTACTAATTTAATATGTTTTTATTTTTTATTACAATAAAATATGATTACTTATGTTTAAACAATATACGAGACCTTTTCTTTTTCCTTTTAGATCCAATGGTAGTGTACGTATGATAATTCATCATTCAGAATGTATAATTGGTAGATAAACTTGAGGCCCCAAAAATTAAAACTTTCGGGTTCAAATTTCTCTACCCTCTCCCCGCTTCTTAAATCTCACCCCTTACCTGTTGAAATTTTTTTTTTAAATACAGGGACCTTAACTCCTATATGCATATCGAAAAACCTAATTGTAATCCAATTTCTAACTAAATCGTTATTCATAATACTAAGATTTACAGCTTTCGTTAGTCACCATATAATGTAGTCACATCTAGATTCCTAACTCTTCTATTCATTACAATTAGATTCAAATTACTTGCAATCGAAATTCACATCTAGATTAAAACACGCAAGTCCAAGAAATACTCAAATTACTTGCAGTCATACCAGATTATTGGAGGAAGTCTGGATGAATTGCATAACCAAATAAGGTATCATATGAATGATACATATACATGGCATTAGTTATTAAATCTCAATTATTGAGAAAATGAGACCGTAGATCCCATAGCAAATTAAATTCGATTCATTCAAACTTGATATGAATCTCTAAAACTTTTATTAGATTGCCAAAAGACCATGAAGTTATAAGCTGAACAACATGATTAGAGATTGGCTTTGATACCACATGTTAAATTAACTGTATACATATGAATGTACCACGCAGTGAAAATCTAAATAAACTTATCTCTAACCATTGTTGTCAAACACAGGTTGGTCTCTCCTTATCTCTTGGATTTCTTCTTGTCTATTCTTAAAACAAAAAACAAAAATATGTAGAAGAAGAAGTTAGAGTAAAAATCTTCTAACCTATGCCTAACCAAAAACTTTTGCGTTGATAGAATACCATAGGCTATTTATAGGTTAGACCGTGGACCCTTTTTGACAATTACCAAATCCCTATGGTTTCCTTCCATCAAAGAAATCTTGACATAATCCATAATCTTTTCTAATTAATTGATTGATTTAATTGGTTAACTGATTGAATAAGATATCAATTAGCAGAAGATACCCATCAATCATTACAGAATGGGAGATACTAATTAATTATTGACAAAATGTCAAATCATGTGGATCATAATTGTCTCTAAAAGAGACGGGTCTTACATTTTCATATCAAATATATTGATGAGATGTTCTATGTGTTTTCTGCCATTAATGCAGATTGCTTTGTCAAGCAAATCGTACCGGACAATTTTCAGCTAATTTATTAATAATATTGGCTTTTATTTTATCAAACATTAAAAAACGACCGAAGAAACTGATTAGTTCATCCACGTTCATCCATTGGTCAGTAGTATCGTTCCTTTGGACCATCCAGTTTCCAAAATGGGAACCATGAAAAGTACTGGCATCTACCAAAAACAAGAAAGAATATATTACAGTATACTACAAGAAGGAAATGACCCTTACCTCAGTTCACCGAGAGGTACCGAAAACAGTCAAAATACAGAAAGGTCATCCATGCACTAACTTTTAGTTATTAAAATTTGTCTGTACACATTTTTGGTAAATTAGGCACACTACAATTTTGGTTGCTTCAAGTGTGCAAAGTGGGGATTTCTTTCTTCCCACCATGAGCAGAGCCAATGCAATCACAACAACTCAGCCTGGGACCATTGTCAAAGGCTTACGGGTACACATAGGTTTAGGCAACCGGCAGGTGAATTACGGAGCAGAGGAATGTGGGACTTTCGGAAGGACTTAACTGCATGTATCATGTATGGGTATACATTGGATTGGGTTGATAAATTAATTATCATCTACGTAAGTGCTCAATTGAGAGAACGTAAAGAGCCGAGAGACAATAAGACATAAATGCCAAATTCCTTTTCTCAAAATGAATCCAATGGCCATCATTTTCCATTTTTAATAATATTCAATTTATGTGCGTATGATTATAAAAAATGCTGAGACCCAAGAGCGGAATACACGAATATTGAAACATCAAGAATACGATAATTTAATGACAAACAAGCCACAAGCATGAAAGATAAACAACACACATGATAGAAAATTCGTTCTTTATTATGAAAGAAAAATCATATACAAAAATACAATTTGAATCCAAAGCCAACCCTTATATACCATCTTTCATCTCTCAAGAACCCTCTCTCACCCCATGTATAAAACTACATATTGCCCTTGTGTGCCACTTTATAGTACGTCAACCCACCTATTTATAAAGAACATTATTTGGCCAAAAATTAAATAACAACAGGAAATCAATGCTAATTTCTAAACTTATACAGAATAGGAAATAACTTATAAATCCTAAACAAAATAGGAAATTTCTTGGCTATTATTTCAAGTAACTAAAACCAATTAGAAAACTAGTTACTTACACAAATTAAGAAATCTACCTAAAAGAAATTAAACTAATTTCTTAGCAAAAAATTCCTCCAATTTTTATGCCGGTGGGTAACTCCACTGCTAAACCAAGTAATTAAAACTTATTGTTTAGTAAAAGCTCATTATTCACTATCACTATCATTAGTTAATGATAATGGATTTTTGTTGAACCCATAAAGGGTTTGGTAATTAAAAAATGGTATACCTTTTACATTTTTTCCTATTTTCCTAATTCGTTTTCTTCTAAATTTTCTTCGCTCTCTCAATTTGTTCTAGTTTTTTGTTTTTTAAGTTGATATTATACTAGTATGATAAAAGGAGACTAAAAATCTAAGATATTTATGAACTTAAGATGATAATCAATAATTTCAACTACCATAATAAAATGAATGTTACCTATTGATTCTCCGGGGGAAAATTATACAAATTCAGAAGTCTCAAGTTTAGAAGAATTTGTTGTTGGCATGACTGAAAATCTTGTTAATGATGAAACTGAGGATGATACTGTAGCTTTGAAGCCTGTTACGCAGAAAGAAGCACTCAAAGCATCAATAACTCTTCATAATTCCTTGCTGCAACATGAGAATTCAAGTCCAAAACGTTTAGATAGAGTAAGAAAAATTAGGGGTGAGATTTAGTTAGATTTAAATTTTGAGAAATAACAAACCACAATAGACTCATATTTTACGAAAGGGTAAAAAATAAAAAATCCCCTTGTGGTAAATCTAATATACGGAAAAACCCCGTAATTTCAAAATATAGAAAACGACACCTCATGCATTGCACTAAATTGTAAAAGTAACGAAATCCGTTAAAATTAACAGAAATGACATATTGGAACCTAAAAACAAATTTTTTATACCTAATTTTTAACAAATATACATATTTTACCCCTTAGCCTCTAATTTTCTCTATTTAGAGAATGAAATAAATGATTTTGTTGAACTACCTTTTGCTTAGTTATATTAGGGCATTTTTATCATTTCATCCGTTCCCGTTAATTTTACAGGATTCCGTCACCTTTACAATTTAATTCAAAGCATGAGGTGTCATGTTGTATGTTTTGAAATTATTGGGAACTTTTTTGTATATTAGGTTTACCACATAGGGTTTTTTTTGTTTTTGACCCTATAGGAAAATATGATATGTAATTTTAGTGAATTATTAATTTATGATATGAATAAGACCAAAGGTTATAAAAAATTGTCAAAAGAATTATTATTTTATCAAAATTATTAATTTACCTCGTTAACCCAAGTCGGGATCATAAAATTATTATTTAATAGACATTAATTTATCGAGTATTAATTTCTAAAGGTTTTACTCGTCATTTGTAAAAATATCATTCATGAAAATTAGTTTTTGTAAAGGATATTTATGATATGGTGATTTTTTAGGGTGTTTAGTTATCTGGCAATTGATTTCAATTGGCTAATTACTAATATAATTTAAGTTCATATTCAAAAGTAGGAGGGTGTGTAATTAACTAATTAACAAAACTACCCTTGAAGCCATAATGAGAAAAAATTAAATACTCTTAATAGCAAGGACATAAAAGTTTAGAAAATATTAAACATGTGTGGATGCATACTAGTCATGTGGATGCATCATATGTGCAAAATTTCAAGTTGAATTCAAATGTAAATTACTTGTCATGCTTATACGCTGTCACTCAAACTTATTTATTTCGTGAGTTTTGATTTAATAGATTCGAATGACTCATTTAAGTCTAAATGCATATTGAAACTTTACTATTCATGGGGTTAAGTAAATCCACTAAGTGTATTTAAAGTTTCTTAGACACATTTACTATTATTTTCTTTTCTTTTACATTTTCCCCTCTCTTTCTTTATCCTTATTTCAAAAATTCAAGCAAATTTTTCAATTGTTGTTAACTTATTTCTCGTGTTAATACCTAAATCCTTTTTAACTCTTGTAATATTTCACCAACTGAAACTCATCACGATCACCATTTGTATTGTGGTCCAAAGTTTCATTGGTTCTTTTTTGTATTTGGTTAAAAAATTTATTTACTAATTAAATACGTTTTTATTCTTTATTACAATAAAATATGACTACTTATGTTTAAACACTATATGGGACCTTTTCTTTTTTCTTTTTAGATCCAATGGTAGTGTACGTATGATAATTCATCATTCAGAATGTATAATTGGTAGATAAACTTGAGGCCCCAAAAATAAAAACTTTCAGGTTCAAATTTCTCTGCCCCCTCCCCGCTTCTTAAATCCCACCCCTTTCCTGTTGATTTTTTTTTTTTTTTTTTGAATATAGGGACCTTAACTCCTTTATGCATATGGAAAAATCAAATTGTAATTCACTTTCTAATTAAATCGTTATTCAGAATACTACGATTTACTGCTTTCGTTAGTTACCATATAATGTAGTCACATATAGATTCCTAACTCATATATTCATCTTTATATTGGATTTAGTTAACTTATCTTTCTACGATACTTATAAGTCATTATTTCTTTTTTCATTTTAAGAACTAAATTGTAGTACTATGTTTGAAAAGTCCACCCATTTTCTTTCTTCCCACTGCTTTTTTATTTCATATTTCTTTGACACCATTCACTAGTTTTTTTTTTTTTTGGGAACCTATATATGTCTGGAAAATTTTCAAAACATCTCCAATTATCGAGCCATTTTAAAATGACCAAATTTGCAGAGGGAGCCTCCCTTGTAATTTGAGAATGTTTTCTACCCTGTATGTGGATTGATTTTTTTTTTTTTTTTTTTTGGTCCTACAAGCAGCCGTCTTTCACCCGTCTATAGTATATCTTTTGGCTGCCTCGGTCTACCGGCGCCCACTAAGCCTTCCTCTTATTTGTTCTGCCCATGGTAGGAAGAAATATTCAGTTTCCACCGTAGCCAGAACCCTACAATTTTTGTCACACTTCCCAAATATGACTGTATACTTAATCTAAATGTACACGAAATCTGATGAAAGCTGCAAAAAATAGAAGGGCGTGAAGATTTTTAGGATATGGTTTTCTGACTTCTTAGTATCTAACAATTGTCCATATTTGGACATAGATCGGCATGTCGTGGGTGGAAGTATGGAACAGTATTTAATACTTGTAAAAGAAGTGATTGTCCTTGTATTTCTGAGTTTTTTCCAAGGGTACGGTTTCTCTAAAAGGTATTCCAGGACGCTAGTTAATAAATTTAACATTCACCTAATCTATTATGTATATACACATACTAACAATTATTACCCGCCTTTGTATTTACATACTTTTTCTATTTAATATTACATATGCTCCCCTATAGTTATTCACTTCCCCTAATTAATCGTACATTTTAAAAAATGTGACACATGAAATGAAACATTATCACGACGAGTGCCCTATATACACCTGTTTGATATACACACATATTACTTTAAATAGGCACTCGTTACTGTATCATATACACACATATTCACATTATTCCTCGTATTTAGATTTTTTTTAAAATTATTTTTACCTCGTTAAACAAACCCTTAAATTTTTTAAGGGTGAAGTATTATCAACTCAATACATACACATTCTACCTGCCCAAAAGTTTTTGTCATACTTTCCAAAAATATCCTTATTCCTTAACCATTTGTGCATGACACATGACAGTACTTGAAGGGCAATTGGAAATAGGATAAAGAAAGGGCCGCGAAGCTTTTGATGATACGGTTTTCTTGTGTCTCAGGAATTCAGGATCTAGAACACAAATATTTTTCAAATAATTTGTGGAGAACTTGAGTTTAGGCCTTCTAACCTTTAATTTCTGTTGAATTTGACATCATGACCCACGTCACTTGTTGTAGTCTACTCCTTCAAATGGGAAAATACTATGCCAGAATCCACCTTTTGACAAAAGAGGAGCAACAATATAAATTTGTTTTTATTATAAAATATTTTTTTTGGTATTTATGTGCATGCTCTTATTATACAGAAAAAGAAAAGAAAAAGAGAGAAAGAGACAGGAAGAGGTAGGCCTATAATGAAAAATCAAACTTATAATTTCACCGTTGAATTCCATTTATTTTTTTCTTCTTTTTTTAATAAAAAATAAATTTTATTAACGGACTGCATATACATATTTTATCTTTACACAAAAGGAGTGACATGGGCCTACTTTTAATCGGGCACAAAATAGAATATCTCTTTATAAAAATTAGAGTGGAAGGTCGAAATGATCGCTCAACTACTTAAAACGCCACTCTTTAGTCATCAAATCTTTTTTGTGGTCAAAAAAAGTCAGTAAACTCCTGTAAATGTGCCAGCGAAATCATTTTACCGAATTTTAGCGGTAAATCATCCGGTTAAGAAGCATTATTCACTCGTGGACGAATATTTTTGAGGGGGCAAAATTGTCCAACAAAATATAACAAACCTGTTCCTTCCATTTCGGCCGTTCACTCTCTCTTTTCTTCAGTTTTCCCAAGAAAAGAAAAGAAAGCAAAAAAAGAGAGAGAGAGAGAGAGATGTAAAGAGGGAATGGCCCCTGAACAGGCATATTATTATGAAAAGGTAATGATCAAATATATTTACGGCCCCATTATAATGCCATATTCCTGGAGGGTTCTGGGTTCTTGAGCTTCTCTGATGGCCTGAACAAGCGCAGCAGTAGCAAGAGCTTCACCGCTTCGATTTCTGAAGCAAGCAGCAGAAGAACAATTCCTAAAAAGCTGAAAAGCATGATCAGATATATCATAATCAAGCCCCAATGTTGAAGCCACGTCAATAAATCTGCAAATACGCCCTCAAATTATCCACAACCACTGAAGAATTCCACCTGGAAGAAAAAGAAGAAGAGGAGGATAATCTTTTGGACATTTTTGCCCATACCAGAATATTTATTCAACTCAAGACCCTTTGTAACCGGATGATTCACCACTAAAATTCGATAAAATGACTTCGCTGGCACGTTTATGCGATTTTAGTGACTTTTTCTGCTAAAAAAAAAGTTTAATGATCAAAGGGCGGCATTTTAAATAGTTGAGCGATCATTTCGACCACTCACTCTAAAAATTAAGAGACCATCAGCAATTGAAACGTATGCAAAGTGTTAATGTGGTCTGTAGCAAATTGAATTCCTTAAGACTGTGATTGGGCTAATTGATTCAGATGGACTTTCACATCATACAAAAAAGTGCAAATAATACATCGCAATCTGTTCATATAATTTCCTGGCGTTAATTATAGCATGATGATAATAGGTGCAGTCAACTGAAAATGAGAAAAATCTCAAATTTTAAAATTATTCTCATTTTTCCATGTTTTCCTATTCTTTCAAAGGTCCTCTTATATATGTGTGTGTATATGCATATATACTTTCAAAGCCAACAACAATCCCTATAAGGGTTTTTGGAGATTTTATCTCTTAATTTAAGAATGACTTTGAGGCCCAGTTTGGGGTTGCAATAACTTATATTTTAAATTTAAATTTTATATAATTGTTATACATCTAATGACTATCCATTATAGAAAATATTAACCCTTCTTAAAAAGAGGAAAAAAATACCTTGAGAAAATGTAAGAAAGCACAACAAAAGGGACAGCAACGACAAGTGTCTAAATGGGCCCCCGGCTCGGTTAACAAAACAGAAATAGTTTAAGGTAGAATCCCTTGTAGAAAAAGGCTGAGGGCCCGAGACGAATAGAGTTTGTCATGGTCATCGCCCTAACCATAAACTTATAATACGCAGGCTATATTTTTGCGATTGCCTTGGGCCCAAATCCTCGGATGGCATGGAATCTACTCATTTTCCATTGTACTAAACTTATAAATTAATACGATAAGCAATTTCGATAGCACATTTATTTTAAATAATATTTTATTTATATTATAAACACATTTTTCAATTCATTTTTTTATATTCTTAACTAACTTTTTATCTCACGAACATCACATCGTAAAAAGTGCTACAGTAATTATTTCAAATAATTACTCTATGTAAACTCATATTTTTCTACTCTAGATGTTGATCTCGTTCTTCACATTTGATGTACCTAAGTTGAACTTTTATCAGGTTGACAGTTAAATTTTGGGATATTAAGCTAAGCAAATTTGGATGCTAGTAAAATATAAAGGGTTGAAATGAAATAAGATTTTAATTACTGGGCAAAGGGACGGAATATGAGTTTTAGAGAACCCATAATTTCAAAAGCTACTACTGGCTAGTTTTTCATTCGGGATGGATGGTTTGATTTTGGTTTATTACAACAGGTGGATCAAAAAATGGAAGAAACATAAATGAGTTTTGAGGTTTAATTTACTTTTAACGACAAGATAACGTTCGAAGTCCTTTGACGGAGGGAGTCTTCCTCATGGGTAAAACACGAACAGGTCATTGTAAGGTCCGTTTGGCGTGTTTTAAGTTGGCTTCTTGAGTTGGAACTTGGGATGTTTCTTCCGTATGGTTAAGGTTCTTCTACGTATATTGTTCCTTTTTCTGGTGATCATTGTCGTATTAAAAATTTAACTTACTTGAATAAAAATACTCCATAAAATTCGAATGCTAACTTATTATTATGGGTTAATTACATCTACATCCCTTGTAGTTTGACCAAACTACCATTAGACCCTTGAGTTCGTTTGGATAGGAGTTTATTTGAGATAATAGTTTTGAAAAATAACAATTATCCCCTTCGACTTAACAGATGCTAAATGGTGTTAAAATTTCTCTTGTATAGACAAAATTAACCCCTTGTAAAAAATAAGAAAGGTTTATGCCAAAGTTAATGTAGTTTGCCGTGAATAAATTAATTTGAAGAAGATAGAGAATATAAATAAGGGAATTTCGCCAATTTGATCCCTAAACATTTTCACTTAAACCAATTTCGTCCTTAATGAAATATTTTAACCAATTTAGTCCTTGAACTAGTTTTTTACTTCCAATGTAGGACTTTTGACAACATTTTACTCACTTCGCGTGGACCAACAGGGGTATAATTGTCACACTTGCTTAATCTGCTGCAATTATTCGAAAGACATTCCCGCCAATGCGATTCAGTTGCAAATCTTCCAAGCCTCTGCAACGCTTCTGTCTCCCCTCCAACAAGAGAGGCACTTGCTGCTGGCTTTCCATTCTGCCAGGAGGTAAGTTTGCAATAAAAAAATGAGTAAAACAACATGCATTCCATCTGCCCCCAGTATCCCCAACCCGTACAAATTTTTCTTTTTTTTTTTTTATACAGAAACAGTTCCGTATTACTAAATGCTCAATAGCCAGTTTTAGACAAGTTCGGAGTTCATCATTATTGAGGTTTGATTTACACCATGGATCCAAGTAAATAAATTTGCTCCGCAGCCCCACTCTATTCCCAAAATCCAAGCACAGTCAAGAATAAGCCCCCGTTCAAATAGACATTAGAAAGAAGCATAGACTGTCTAAACTCTTGAGACCCAAATCAACCAAGGACGGAATCTCCCCAGGCTCCACATCTCCCTTAGCAGGCAATCCTTTCACCTGATCCAGGGCCTCTATTGTCTTCCTAACCTCCAGTCCCTGCACTTTCTCCTTAAACCCGCCGTAGTTAGTCGGCATTTCCGTCAATTTAAAGGGCAAATCGTCAATATGATACAATGTGCTTCCCCAAAAGTACTTAACCTCCACTCCTTCCTCTTTCAACACCGCCTCGATATTATCCTCCGCCTTCACCTCGTCATGCGATACCTCCCTGTGGGCATACACAGCTTCCGCCCCAACGGCCTGCGCCAGCTCCACCAGTACAATCTCTGGCTTCCCAATTCTCACCACAAGATCAGACCCCTTAGCCTGCAGAGTTTTTCTCAAGTCGGCGACGGATTCAAGCAAGAAAGTGGCCCTAAACGGGCCAGTCTTATCGAACCCAGAAGAGGATTTCCCGTAGTCCCTCGGGTCGAAACAGTAGACGGGCAAGACTGACATGGACTCGTTGTTGGCAGAGTTGAGGCACTCATTGTCGTGTACCCGAAGGTCGTTGCGGAACCAAACGATTGAAGCACTGCGGAGGGTGGCGGCGTCAGAGGGGTCAGAAGGGTGGCGATCTTTTCCATGTGAAATCTATAAGTACTTTAACAAAAATTTCAACATCCCCTAACCTGTTCATGCCCCATCCCTGCTATACAATGCTGCCAAATTAAACCCTCCCTCCCTCAACCCCTTCCATTATCAATGCTTTTATCACCATTCCAACACACTAATGGCAGTCAACTCAAGCCCCTCATGCATACGGTTGATGAGGTTTATGTTTGAAGTGCAGACTTACTTGATCTTGTTGATGACTCCACTTGATCGTTGCCATCCTTGTCAGAATCGCCATTGTCCATTGCCTCTGATGGTCGCATTCCGTGTTCAATTCTGGCCTCCATCATCCGTTCACCTCAGCCCTAGTTCTAATCCCAATTTTCCCCAATTTTGTTCTGTTTTCCAAGGTTAATCGCATTGGCGGAGAATGTCTTTCGAATAATTGCAGCAGATTAAGTAAGTATGACAATTATACCCCTGTTGGTCCACGCGAAGTGAGTAAAATGTTGTCAAAAGTCTTACATTGGAAGCAAAAAACTAGTTCAAGGACTAAATTGGTTAAAATATTTCATTAAGGACGAAATTGGTTTAAGTGAAAATGTTTAGGGACCAAATTGGCGAAATTCCCTATAAATAAAGGAAAGTTCTTGAGATCTACAGTGCTGCTTCTTCACCACCATCTAGCCATAATCGTCGCCAACTTCATTGATTACTTGTGCCCTCATCAAAATGCTTGACCCCCAAAATCTCACTATAAATTACCACTACCACCAAAAGCTACCGCCAACTTACTTTTCCCCCATCCAAGTCCCAAAATCACGCAAATAAATAGATATTTCCAATCAAAATCTTGACCTCGATCCAACCCGTGCCATCTACGCTGAAAACACTCCCACTGCCAGGCAATTTATCAATGCAAATCATAAATCACGAACACAAGAAGTGCTTAAACTGGCCATTTGCAGGGTAAGGTTTAGTCTTTAGAATAGGTGGCAGGCAAGAAGATGAGATTTCGCTTTGATGGATTTAACTTGCGAGCAGGGCTGTCAACGGGCTGGGTCCGGGCTGGAACTAATAAATCCAAACCCAGACCCGGCATACTATACCAGTTCTAGATCCGGGCTGAATATCTGACTGGTCCTCTACTTTCTCTTTCGGATCCGAATCCAACGGGTCCCGGATCCGGGTCGGGCCTACCCGAAAAAGGGCCCATTAAAAGCCTATTTTTTGCAATAACACTTGTCTTTGACTATATGCATAATAGTCAGAGAAGTAAATTTGGAGTATTATATTAATAAATACTAGTTATATTTTCTCCCTAAACTATAGCTATGCTCAATTTATCAGCCACTAACTTTTTAATGGATCAAAATATACATTATATTTTGCATGATCAAAATGCAACCCTGCTAAGTTTCTCTCATTTAAACTGTAACATTCTCCATACAACTAATATATACACATATGTGTGTGCGCGCGCGCAAGCGGGCCAAATTTTAAAAATTTTGGATAGAAAGCTCATCTCTAGTGTTTGACTGATCACTATAGGAAAAAAAGTGTATACATTTAAAATTTAGAGGAGTAAAGTGTCACTAAGGAGCAAGCAAGTTAGGGAGGCAAACTTTAATTAAGAATGAAGTATTTCTCCAAGAAGGAGACATTTGTACTAAAATGAAAACTTGTAGCTCTTGATGTGTGAGTAGAGGCCAAGAAGGAACACGTCATGAACGAATTTGGTGTCTTTTCCTCCTTTGTCCTAAGGTGCAAGTACGTAGCACCGCATTCTTTGCCCCTCGCGCGTGCGTGACTTCCATGTTCTAACATTTCCACACAAGGACCAAAGTACCATACAACAACAACTATTGACTTCTCTAAATACACAAAATAGCAGCATAAAGTAACTTACGCATTATGTTACTTTATATGACGCAACAACAGCTAGTGCAAAAATACTCTACTTCTACCTAGTAGGACTTGTAGTAGTATAATTTAATTATTCTCTTATATATATCTTACAAGATATAAAAGTATCAAGCTCAAGTTACTGTAGTAATTGTGGTCCGGTTATTGCGGTAATTTTCGTCAATTTGAGGGGCCTTTGGTTAGGGTGTCTTAGTGGGTTGTGCTCTTTGTGGGTTATTGCAGTAATTTACACCAATCTGAGGGCCCTTTGGTTACGGTGGTGCCAATAACTATTCTTCATTTGTTGGTGATTGCATGGAGCCACATTAGACTGGTTATTGGTGTAATATTGGCCAATTCAAGGAACTAATCGTTCCTAATTACAATTAGAGTGTTAAAAAAATCAAAATTTCAATTCAAAATGAAAAATTTAACTAATTTAACAATACTAAAACTATTGACTAGCTAACTAATTTAACTATAATAAAATCAAAATTT